>NC_142723.1:2553250-2706500 GCF_055471065.1 Atractosteus spatula | reverse complement strand
GATCTCGGACATATAGGCCCGTCAGGTCTCGCACACCTTTCTCAAAGCTGCCCCTGTGGTGCTGATGAGAGGAGAGGATTCTGGTGTCACCTGGGCACCTGGAGATCATCATGGGTCACCATTGAGCAACATCCTGAAGATATCCTAGCACTCTCGGGAAGTAATCCAGCTCAGAAAAGGCTACTGGAGCAACTTCTGGTCTTTCTCAATCTTGTATAAACCTTATGGAGGCTCCAGTCTGTTGAGCTTCATGCTGACCCTGTCCTCCTGCCTTTGTCCACCGTCGTGGTGAAGAGAGTAGATGCTGGGCTGTAGATTTACGTAGCGCTTCATCGTTTTCGCTTGTGACTGACATATAGAGTCCGTTTGGTGTTTGATTTTAGATGCTGAAAGCTGTGCCCAGTGTTAATAAAAATGGACTGCAAGGATGTCCACCATCTCTTTTCAGTCTTTGCCAGCCAGGCACTCCCTCTCCCCCCATTGATGTCTTTGTTACAATCCCCTCTTTTCACTCCCTCTCGAATCCGCCTCTGGCTCCAGGCAAGGCCAACGTGAATGTGCAGTGGGAGGAAGACTCGGTGGAGAGCCCACCCGCCCTGCCAGTGCGGATCGCCTTCATGTTGGTGGTCCACGGCCGTGCCTCCCGCCAGCTGCAGCGCCTCTTCAAGGCCATCTACCACACTGACCACTTCTACTACATCCACGTGGACCAGGTACGACACTCCCCTCTCACCCAGCACTCCCCATCACCAGTATTCGCTGTCCCTGCTGTCAGGTCATAGGCCAAATCCAGTGCTGTTTGTATAACAGGCTATGTGTGTTGAAAAGTGACTATTTTTAAACTGAACAGAATACTGCAAACCAAACAATGCGCTAAAGAAGTCTCAAATCAATGTTATTTGGATACTATAATCCAATTATAAACAGTAAACCTTCTAAACACCCTAGAAGTCCATCACTTTTTAAATGACAAAAAAAAATCAAAAGATGTTTCCCAGGTTTGTCAGGGGTAAAAATAAGAATCTCCAGCAAACAGCCTGGGGACACCTCTCTCAAAGACGGGTCATCGCCCACCCTCTGCAGGAGAGACAGATCCCCAGTTCCAAGAGTGAGAGGCTTTACTGAAGTGTGTACCTTTCACCATTGTGGTAAAGAATCTCTGTTGCAGAGGAAGCGCCAGCAGTCAGGCTTTTGAATAAATGCCAAGCATGACACTTCCATCACATGATGTGGCATAGGTTATTACCAGGGGATCTGCTGCCTCAATTACAAATCTCTGTCGTGCAGTCTTTGTGTTTCAGTGTAGAAGCTGATACGCACAGCCCATCACTATCATACTGGTGCTCAGTGCTTAATTACAAGCTCCTATACCATAGACCCATGCCAGGGAAAACTGTTGTCTGTTGTCTTGGATTTTTTTGAAAAAGTTTCAAATGTCCCTGTAGAATTAAGGCAGAGTTGTCTCCCCATCCCACACAAGATGAAATATGAGTGGCAGCTATAAGATTACAGCTGTGCGGCTCAGACATGAGACAACATTTTTGGAAAGAACTTAATTACAGTTGTATAAGCTGGGAGGTTTTGAACTAGTATCAGTTCTTAGAGGCCGACTTATCTCAAGATGTCAAGTGTGCGGATATCTAGAATTATTTTTGTGTTCTGGCTCATGATGTCTGTCTCTTGTACGCAGAGGTGATGAGCTACAATCTGTAATCAGAGTGTGAGTCACTTGCTTAGAATTGGTGCACTTTAACAGCTACACCAGGTTTTAGTCCAGTAAAGGAAATGCATATATTTATTCTTAATTCTCAGTTTCCTGTTCATTCTGAGCTTCCACATGCATATTTTCTTTCATTTTGAAGGCAATGTTCTCCTTTCCCGTGTTGTTTGTCACTGGGCTGTATTGATGAAACCTGCATTCCTTTCTCTCCCCACAGCGCTCCAACTATCTGTACAGACAGGTGGTGTCACTGGCGAGTCAGTACCCCAATGTACGCATCACGCCTTGGAGGATGTCAACTATTTGGGGAGGGGCCAGCCTGCTGACCATGTACCTGCAGAGCATGAAGGACCTACTGGCCATGAGTGACTGGAGCTGGGACTTCTTTATCAACCTGAGTGCAGCAGACTACCCCATACGGTGAGAGGCATGGTTGAAGACATGGGACAGGGGTTTGGGGTAAGGGGGGGGGCTGTCTGATTTGGTCAAGTGAAAGGAAGGAATAGAGAATGGATAGGCATGGGGTTGCACACGGAGACTGCAAAGTACGTCATCTGGCCAGGCATTTGAGGGAGAGTACAGAGCCCTTTCCATGTTACAACAAGTATGTGACACCACACCAAGCTCAAAGTGGAGTAGATCTGGTCACATGGCCTTGTCAAAAAATCTCATACAGCAGCTTGAGTTCACTCCAATTCTCTACCAGCGTGGAACCGCCTGAGCTCTATCTCCATAGCTACTGGTGGAAAAGACATAAAGGTTCTGTATAGTTTCTAAATGAATATGGAATACCTACGAGAGCCAGGCAAAACAGGGCTGAGTAGCCCACCTGGTGTGGACCAGGCTAGTATATGGGAGGATTGGAGCTGCGATGTCGATATGAATTTCCGCAGAAGACAGATCCTCTCTGCGGGAGAGTCTGTCAGCTTAGTGCTGTGAGGGGTTCTGTTAGCTCAGTTGGTGTTAGCATCCCTATCCTGTGCAGATCAATAGCATTTCAGCTGTTATTTCAGGCTATCAAAAATAAAGATCCAGGAATCAATAACGATAAGTGTGCACTGTATAGTAATAAGTCACAGCTTGGTTCTTGTGGAGCTATGTCAGGGCACTAGGGGGCATGTCATACACCCTTTCCTGGGGTAATCCAGGATTGCCACCAATAAATGCCCGATAGAGCACAGATTCCCTTAACGCCAGTAAGAAGATGGTGTGTGAGTGCTCAGAAGAAGGTTGGCTTTATTGTTTGTACTGTGTGCAGTATGACTGAAATGCTGTATGACTGAGATGGAATAAAGTTGCCGAGGTGGAGGGGGGCACAGGTGGGGGGCAGGTGTCAGTGGGGAGGAGAACTTTAGAGAGTGCCTGTGTGTTGCTGCAGAACAGTCAAGCACTCACACAAACTGATGAGTGCGTGGAAAGTGTTTATGAAGAGATGGGGTGGGGAGAGAAGCTGAGATGTGTTCTAAGCAAACTGCCTTCCTGCCAGGAAATTTGCATTTGAGGCATGTTGTGCAAAAAGGCTGACAGCAGGCGATTTTTTATTTCTTACCTATACAGTAGGCTGCTGAGTGAAGGTGAGAGAAGCAAAGACATCTCAATACTGTGCAAAGAAGCCCAATCTGCAAAAAAACGCAAGCACTGCGGTGTCTTGAGAATGTTTCCTCGTTGCTAGAGCAGGACAGAGGTGATGGCAGAGTTTCGGCATCCTGACGGCATCATTTTTCAGAGGAGTCCTTTGCAATTAGTTCAGAAACTCTTCTTGTAGGGCACGCGCTGCTGTTTAGTGGCTCTTAATGGGGATCTCAAGTGCTAACAGAAATAAGATGCTATTGTGATGCTGCTAATTTAATATTACAACCAAGGTGAAATCCACAAATTAATCAGTAAATTTGTAAGGCAGGTCTTGATAAGTAATAATGATTCGATGTTTTTTTAATTTCCTATCTTTTCCTTACTTAAGTGTTTTCCACAGTTCTGTAGTGGGGCTTCTGTGAGAGCTGTTTTAAGAGCCAGTGTGAGGTAATGCCAGAAACCTGGCTCACAGACTGTTCGCGCACTGATCTGGGACCGATAACAGCCAAGAGGGCAGGTTGGGAGAGAGCAGATATGAACAAGCCCAGTCTTAGGCCTGGAGACACAATCCCTCTGTCGGGGTGTTCCTAATCAAAACTGGGTCCTGCAAGGCAGTCACACCTCCATAACCGTTTACTGTAATGCCTCCAGTTCTGGTCCTCTTCCCCTTTTCTTCTTCCTTTTTTCTTCTTCCCTTTGTCTTGCTCAATCCATTTCGTTCTCGGAGATCACGTGGGCCACCGCTTGTGCGCTGTAAGGGAGAGTATAGCCTGCCCTCCAACGTGGGTTTCTGCATTGTCTTACTTTTCCGATCCTTTGTGTCCTCTGGCTGGTAGCTGGCAAGCTGTCAAAACAAAATCAGGGGTGTAAACTGGCGGGGAGCCTTCTTTGTCTGTCGGTACTGCCGCTGGGAGTGGGGGGCAATAATACCTTAGCTGTCTGTGAGGCTGTGTGATGTATCTACTATACATCCGTGAGGAAGTAAAATGCTGGCCAAACTGTGTGTGCTGGATTGAGAAACACTGTTGTAACATCTGTAAACTATGAGCAAGAAGCTTGTGGCCTTTGATAATCTAATTACCACAAAGGAGGTAAGATGGTTTTGACTGTATCCATAGTTCAGCGACACTCCACTGCTGGCGGTATGCAAGTCTGTGGCTGATTTAGAAGTCCTGCTGCAATGATCCTTCTGTGGCTGGGTGGGACAGGGTGGCTGTGGACTCTGTGCTCACTCTATTACTTCTCCTCTAATTCCCAGATATTATCTGCCCTTCCGCATGGTTTGCTCTAAAAGCTACACAAAGCATGCTCACTCAGCAGGAGTGCATGCAGACCCAGAGGCAAAGGGATGGGTTACACACTCACTTTGTTAGTATGGAAAGGGCTCTTTGCTGCTTTTAGTTTTTTTTTACTTTTTTCTTTTTATAAGGTAATACATCGGGTTTTATAGACTATTCAGAGGACGACTGAGCTGTGTTATTCAGGATAGGCCATAAAGTCCCAAGTTTAGACTCTTCAGCTCCCTCTGCTGGAAGACAGGAGCCCTCCGTTCGCACAATCAGCAACATCATCTATAAACCACAGGCTGTTTGGTCAAAAAGGATAAGACCGTGAGGTTTGGTAACAGGTTTCAAGATCATGTTCTTGAGACCTGGTTTGTTTAGATGGTTTTCATCTTCTCTATTGATGTGCAGCACAAGTCTTCCAATACTGAACTTCAGCAGTGAAGCTCGCTCTTATAGGAGCTAAAATGTTCAGGACCAAATGCTTCCTGTTTAGAAAGAGTCAGACCTCTAGACCCAGTTTTTTGGATGAAATGATGAAATATGAATAAAGTAAATTGTTTTTTTTACCTTGTTACTAGTAAAAAGTCCAAAATAGTTAACATTTAACTTGTGTGCAGAACTGACTGCAGGACTTGTTCTTTTTGATACTTTTCATTGATTGATTTAACTTCAGAATGACTTGTAGCCCCAGGCATAATCCCGACCTTCTTCTCCCGCCTTTCTTCCCTGCAGGAACAATGATCAGCTGGTGGCCTTCCTGTCTAAATATCGGAACATGAACTTCATCAAGTCCCACGGCAGAGACAATGCCAGGTGAGTGTTCACCCTGCCCCTGCTGTAAAAGTTTCCTGGTACGGCCCCTAGGCCCAGCCTAGCCACACACGGCCACCATGCTCCCCAGACTGGGCAACCAGAAGAGCTGGATTCTCCCAAGGCTGGACGAATTTTGCAGAATTCACCTCCGTGGCTCCAGGCAGGGAGTATGACCAAAACACAATCTGTTCCTGGATGGGGATGAGCTACGAATGCCACACCAGCCTCTGAACCGTCTTCCCAATTTCTCTTCTTTAGTCCAGGTGCTGGAACGCTACTGTCAGTTGGAACCTAACCAGTATGGAAAGCCTGTACAAAGCCCCTCACACATTAGCCATGCGCAGTCTCTTTCAGAGAAGGGTCTGCGCCCAGTCATGTCACTGCACCCTGCCTTGTTGGTTCTGTGGAGCATTGGTGCTGAAACCCAATTACCCCCCCCCCGGGTGGTGGGTGCTAATTAACCTTCTGATGGCAGCAGGCGAGGAGCCGCCGTCGCACCCTGCCAGAGTTCCCTGAGCCTGTCCCAGCCCACACCACGGGAGCTCGCATTAATGAGGTGTTGCGCCACGCACCCAGCTGGCAGACTGGCTAGAGGGCTTTGTGTCACTGAGGGGAATGAATGCTAGTTAGAGCCACTGGGCCTGCCTCGTCTGCACTGTTGTCTCTGTTTTAATGAGCTGAATTTGTATTGAGAGGAAAACATGCCGAAACTTGTGCATGATTACAGATGTACACAGTAGTGTTTGCAGCCGTCCACCAGCATGAGTGATGGATTACCACCTCCCTGCATGGAAGAATATGTCCACATTTTACCAAAAGACAGGTTCAGTAATAAAACTAAGTCAGGCTAACGGGTGTACAGTGATTGTCATAGCAACATAGTTAAACCACCCAACATCCATAGAACTTCTAGCCAAACCAAATAAATACTGATCACCAGGTCAGATGGAATTCAACAGAAAAATACAGATATCCTCTTCAGAGTGATCTTTGCTAGGGTGGTTTCTCCACATTGATCAGCAAATGCAATTTTTCTAGTTAACCATCTTAAAGGACACACTTTAAGCATCACCCTATTGACATAAGGGGATATGGAGAATGTTCTGGCGTTTGTGATGAAAGATAAGGTTTTGCAGATGGTTACCCATTGCAGATCCTTCTGATCGGTGTCTTGTCTGCTTGTTTGTGTGCCTGTATCCCAGGTTTATCCGGAAGCAGGGTCTGGACCGGCTGTTCTTCGAGTGCGACACCCATATGTGGCGTCTGGGGGACCGCAAGATTCCCGAAGGCATCTCTGTGGATGGAGGTTCTGACTGGTTCCTCCTTAACAGGAAGTTTGTGGAATACGTCATCAACTCCCAAGATAACCTGGTCACCAACATGAAGCGGTTCTATGCCTACACCCTGCTGCCCGCAGAGGTAAGATTCTGAGTGACACTGGGTAGTCTCTGCAAGGGCACGTTCCCTTGCAGGTCAAGACAGGTGAGCTGGCGTGATGAAAAGTCTGGTCCTGTATGTGTAGCTCTCTGAGCCCTGATCCAGAAGCTTATTACAAACCAAATAGTCTTAAACAGGCTTTAAGCAGCAGGTAAAGAGCCAGAAAGAAAGTTCACCTTCACGAATTATGCAGGTCATTGGATTAGTTAGGTCATTCAAAGGTAAGCTGGGATAAAAGTTAAAACCCGGGGCCGTAATGTTTTAACCTGTATCTTCACAAGTGTCAGTACAATCTAATTTGTGCCGTGGGGTGTCTTTTATAGCATAAAGTGGTATGGGAACAGCCACAGTTAAAATTTGTTGGGTTTTTTGGAATATTAGTGCTGAGTCAAATAAACCTTTCCATATTTGGTTTGAGCCATGAAATTTCATAAGATGAATAAATTAAAACTATGAATAAGAGAAACCCAACATCTCTATGTATAATGTTTCAAGAGGCTATTTATACTACTTAGTACCTACCTTAGCCTAGACTTGTTCTTTACTTTAGTAAAATATAAAAAAATATATTTTTAGCCACTATCCTTATACGTCCTCTCATCTTTAACGTACATAATAGCCTGTATTATAAAATTCTGTAGGGATTCTGATGTCAATCAAAATCACTTGTTAAAAATGTATGTATAACTACTCCAAGACCAAGGAAATAACATTACTCATAAGACATCACCGACAGGACAGATGGTGAATCTAAAAAGACTTTCTGACGATAAGGGTTAACTGGAGAATTTTTGATTCTCTAAGCACCGCACTGTATGCGTACCTTGTTCCTCCACGCTAAAGCTCAACAGCAGGCAGGTATGACGAAGACATGTGGATGCATTTTGCTTGGGACTTTCCACTTTCCCCTTAGTTGTTCTCTATGGGTTACCGAGGTATTTCCAGTCCACTGAGGAGCTGTGCACTCAGGACTCAGCACTCAGCAGTGGGACTACAAATGCTACTCCCCCTTTACAGCAGTAAAGTGAATCATCCTGCCTGTGCCTCTGCCCCCGTGTCCCGCAGTCCTTCTTCCACACGGTGCTGGAGAACAGCCCTCACTGCGAGAGCATGGTGGACAACAATCTGCGCATCACCAACTGGAACCGCAAGCTGGGCTGCAAGTGCCAGTACAAGCACATCGTGGACTGGTGCGGCTGCTCGCCCAACGACTTCAAGCCAGCTGACTTCCACCGCTTCCAGGTGAGCCTCCTCTCCGTGGCCCCGAACAGCGCCACCCACTGGCCTCCCGCTCATGCGACCTCATCAGTGCCTGTCTGTTACTCCTGAATGAAGAGATTATCTCCCTTAGCTCTTTCTTCTCCCGACCTGAAGATGACCAGAGATAAAGGGAAGGTGATTGCCGGAGTAGATTTTATTCATAGCGGGGAAGTCAGGGGGAGTTGACCACGATCTTGTATGTGCCACAGACAGAGATGCTATGGACTGGAGATAGGGGATTGTACGTGGAGGCAGGTGTAAGTCTAGCACATGTGGTGTCAAAGAGAAATAGTAGCACTGTGTTAGACATGTAAAAAGTTCATCGAGGTTTTGCTGGATCTGACTTGGTACCCAGTCTTAGTCTTCTGGAGGATGTTTGGCTGGTTGCTCATGCTCATTTAAGAGCAAGTCACTGTGATCGTGTGATAGTGTAGGGTGAGAGTGCACCACGTCTGTGCCTTGCACTAAAAGGAAGATCTTGATGGATGAGATTCCCGACTTGCACTTTAGTCAAGAATGTGTAACTAAAACAGGAGCATTAGAAGAGATGGTTAGGGATCAGTTTCAAGACAGTCATTCATCAAAAGGATTCCAGTAGCAAAATGTACAGGTTTATAGATTTTGTGAACTCTGAGACTGGACTGTAGATGCCCTGAGCCTTTTCTCCTGCTCCAAGTGTTGTATCTCATATCCGCTTACATCTGTTTTTAGGACATGTGATTTTTTGCATGTTTGCATGAAACAAAATACAAAAAATGACAAGAATCCTCAGCTGCACCTGCAACACTGTTCCATTCTTATTAAGTCTTCACAGTGTCCTGAAACATTGTTTTGTATGACAGATTTGTCCCCATAGCACTGCTTCTGAAAGTTTTACAGTTTACAGGAAAATTCCAGTCAGGCAGTAATTGCTTGAATCATTCTTTCATACGGTTTCTGTAATCAGGGATGCAGGTGAAAATTTACTTTGGAAACCTGAAACTGATGAGTTCACACGTGGCTTAAACGTATGATTCTGAAGTAACAAATGAATGTTTGTGAACGTTATGGGTTGTTGCACAGCTGCAGGCTCCTTCCCCCTGGCACGTCAACTCCTGGGATTTGCCAATTCCCAGGTAATTACAGCATTAAGCACTGGCCCCCCAACTGCCTTGGAACATAGCACATCAGGCAGGCACCCTGCACACTGCTGTGTCTGTGCAGCTCTCCTGTCATGTTGTATTTTTTTTAAATGGGGGATTTTCTTTAAAAGCCTGGAAAGGGAAAAACTCAATTTACCTAAACTTCTACCTTGATTTACCCTGAGGGAAGAGAAAAGTTTGGGAAAGGGGGACACTCTTCTGTATGAGAAGGAAAAGAGTGTCTCTTTGTTGTATCTCGGGGAGTGCGGCTGTTAATGATGTATCTGTGTGCCACAGAGTGTTCTCTGTCGGCCAGAGTTTTTGTGGGCTGTTTGTCAGAGAGGCTGCCAGTTCAGAGCGTGAAGACAGGTCTGCGTTGTCCCCACTGTCAGGAGCTTACTTGAGAGCGCTGGCCGCAGAGTACCTCGCAGTAAATTGTTGCCCAGCTCCAGCGTCTTCAGCACAAGAAACATTTTGTTTGTGAGCCAAAGAACATAATCTAGCGATTTTCATGAGCTCCTGTCAACCACAGTCGGCTAGTGGGAAAGCACAGAACGGCACTGTTCACTGTGAGTCCTCGCAGCTGCTCTTACAGAACAATTGGCCATTAACAGTGTTCCAGTCATGGACCTTCAAGAATAAGCTAAAGTAGAGGGTGATGAAGGTGCTTGAAATTTGTTTCGGCAGCGCAGTGTTAATAAGCCCTTGTCCCCGACCTGGGAAGCTCAGTTGATAGCAGCAGGATTTCTTCAGAGCAGCCCCTCAGCTTCCCTCAGTATTATTACTTTTCTGAAGAATTAAAGAAAGAATTTTAGTAGCTACTTTGAAGTGCTTTAAAAGCTGGAATTGATGTTAATCCTTTGTTGTTCATCAGCCATCTGAGGTCTGCAGCTCAATGTTTAACTCCATTCTTTAGGTTGTGAGCTGTACGCAGTGGGTTTGTTTTTGCAAGAAAAGCTTTGCTGGATCATCTGTATCTGCAATTCTGAACTCATACAAATCCGGTCAACCAGAAACTACAGTTGCCTCCAAATTTATTTACACCCTTGATTAGTATAATTAAAAACTTAATTAGCAATGGAATGGCAAGTGTGCGTTGAGACTTTTCGACATTTCTGAATTAAAACGTGAAAAAATTGTATATCGGCGTATATTAAAAGAACAAATATAAAAAATGAATTGCATACGTATCCGATAACACGTAACTGTCGGAAAAAAAATATTATTTAGTCATTGGGTAATTTTACACAGCCTCAGAAAGTTTCTAGAAGCTTCTGAAAGTCACCTTAATAATTAAAGTCACAGAAGAGACTAACACAAAATGCTCAGAATCACATCATCATGGGAAATTCAGAGAAATGTCTGAATATTCAAGGTTATCGTTCAGACCTCTTTATTAGGGCTGAACTTTGAGGATTATCAACCTCAATGGCTATCATTCTGGTTTGAAATATTTTTATAAGACAGCTGGAATAGTCCCAGTTTTGACTATAGTATCTATCATACAGAGAGAGGGCCAAGGCTAATTAGACAGTTACTGCCCCTCTAGTATGAGGACATAAATTTTAGCCAATTTTGTATTCAGAAGGGATGCTAACTTACTCTCAAGGGCAATAACTGGGAATCTTCAAAAAAAAAACTTTTGCATTATCAGGAAAAGTGTCTCCTTGGCGACAATCGAGGTTAAGCTCGCGAATCTGGTGTCTGTGTCCATGGCAACATAAAAAAAGAAAAGACGTGAATTTTCAAAATAACTAATTGACTCCCAAGTCAAATGGCACCACATGATGCAGTTGGGGGAAAAAAATCCCAACTGAATTATTGGACAGTATCGCCACGAGTAAGATTTGCACAGAAAGATGAAGATCATGTTGGAAAAAGAGTATCATCCGTTCTGTTGGGAACAGAAACGAGTCAGTGCTGCTTCAGGGGTGATTTACATCCCCTGTTCTTGATGTCCCAGTTTGAACTAAGTAACAGATGGATTTCAAAACCTGCCAAGATATTTTATCCAAAAACCCATGCCTTCTGTCAAGAAACCCAGGCTTGGTTAGAATGGGATGGTAATGGAATTGTCCAAAAGGTTAAGAGCAAATAAATAAGCATTCTTATGACTGATCACTGCTGTCTCTAGTACAGCACTTCTGTGAGCTAAGATGAGCTGGAGGAAGCAGATCGCAAGGTCAGTTCATGTAGTCTGGAGGAGCTGCAGAGTTTCACTGTGGAGGAGTGGTCCAATATCCCTCCTAAGAACCTCATAAAAGGCTACAGGAAATTGCTGCTTGAGGCTATCAAAAGCCAAAGCACAATTAACAAAACAGACAAGATATTTATAAATTTTGAAAATAGATATCTTTTGACAATGTTCTGTTTCTACAGACATTTCAGTACAGTACTGGAAGCCACACAGAAAGTTAAGCTATAAACTTGTTTTTAATATAATTCCTCCAAACTCAACTTTTGGTTACCCACTCATGCAGGGTATGAATACATCTGAAGACTTCTCTATGTAGATTCACTAAAAAATCCTCAGAAAAATTTGGAAAAAAAGAATAGGAATAATTTTTCAGACCCACCTGGGATTGAAAGTTACACAGTTATTAGATTGTGCCAGGCATAATTCAGCTTTCTCTTATTTGCGTTTTCATACGGATCTGTGTACACAAAGCTCTTTTTTTACCACTCTCTGGTGAGGTAATCGCTTGATCTCACTTTTCCCACTCTCTGCGGATTTTTTCCTGCTGGGACTCTTAGTTTGCCAGACTCACGCTCCCTCTAAACCCCCGCAGCAGACGACCCGGCCTACGTTTTTCGCCCGGAAGTTCGAAGCCAGCGTGAACCAGGAGATCGTCAACCAGCTGGATGCCTACCTGTTTGGCAGCCTACCTGGGGGCACACCAGGCCTCAAAGCCTACTGGGAAAACATCTTTGAGGAGCCAGACGGCGTGCACAGCCTCTCGGACTCTCAGCTCACCCACTACCACGCCTTCGCCCGTCTGGGGCTCGCCCGTGCTGCCACCTCCCTGCAGGGGGACCCCAACGACAGCAGCTGCAGGTAGGGATCCCCTCCGGGCAGAGTCTCGGCGCTCTGCTGCTCACCTCTAGGCAGAGAAGGACTCCACTGGACTCTCGTGCCAGAGCAGTCACTCTTACGAGCTGCAGGACCTGGTACAGAGACAGATTAGATACAATCTCATCTTCACATGTCTTTTTGCACAAAGGTAGAACGTAGTCAAGAACAAGCTTTTGAAATACCCATTACTTGAAGGTGGGCTTACAGAAGAGCCCCCAGATGACACAACCTGCCCTAGATCAAATAGCTGAATTTGTTACCCTGCCTCAGTAATGCCATGCGATTCCAACACTGACCTCTAAATGTTTGAACACTTGACATTTTTAAGTGATGTTATTGCAACTTTCTGATACAGTACAGTCTGCATTCTTTTCGGTTTGAATTTATTTTAGCCTAACTGCTAGGGGTCACAGACAGCGAAGTTGCTTACTGCGCTGGCAGATTTGGCGGAGATCTGATGGTCTGGTATTCCAGCAGCGATAGGGAACAGTGAACAGTCAGCGTAGACGTCTTCATTCCATTTCGATACCAGCCCACCATTGGACCGCTGCATCCAGCTTCTTAACTACCTGTCTGAATCCAGACCTTTCCGTCAGGAAAACCCGAGATCCGCCGAGGCCATCTGACAGTCCTGCAGTGGCAGTTCGTGTGCGTTTGGTAGAGTTTAGCACGGCCGTTCTGGGACATGAAATATGGCGATGGCTCGACGGAGGTTTGGAAACAGTCGGCCTTCAGACGGACGTTTTGAGGAAGCACAAGGAGATGTTTGTGTGGCAGGCGGCGAGGTGGAGGGAGGGAGGAGGCTTAGCCTGGCAGTGAGGACGGGGGAATCTGTCTGCAAGAAGACCCTGAAGCCAGGCGCTGAATAGCGCCTCTGTTCCTGCTTGTGTGCTCACCACCACCTCTTCTGGGAGCGTGGGGGTGCTGGGGCTCTGGGCGCGGGGTGTGAATGTTTGCTGTTCAGCTCGTCAGGGTAGCTGTGCTGCAATGGAGCAGCTCCAGGCTCTTACGGAATACCGATGAGGAGGCAGCTTGCTCAGACTGCCAGGGAGCCTGGCTGCTGTACTGATGGAGCAGCTCCCTCTGTCAGACCCGTTTGTTTTCCTGACTGTGTGGCTCTCCCGGAGCTTCTCAGCCTGACAACACACAGCTTGTGCCCAAACCCATGAGGCACCCAGGACGCACAGGCAGTCAGTGATCTTAACCTCCTTTCCTTCAAATCTATATGGGTTTCGAGAGTTGGGAGAGTCTCTCTTCTGGCAGTACTGAGCAACAGTTGGCCTTGTGTTGAATTCCACTGCAGTACTGATTAGCTCTTTGTCCTTTCAACGTCCTTATTCATTCAGTTAATAAAAGCCTGGAATGGAATATGTATAGGAATCCCTGTGGTCTATACAATGCCCAAACAGAAGAGATCTGCAGAGTTTCAAATTTTTGCTGGTTTTGCAAAATTGCCAGATATTTTTATGGGCTATAAAGTCCAATGGTTGGAAATTTTATATTTCATTGTTGGCAGTTTCAGACTTAAAAAACATTCATTCCTTCCATGAGCATGAAGAGGGGAGAAAGAAAAACATGACTTGCGAGTGACACGAAACACGGAGTCTGGCTGAGTTCTGTCAAGGGTTAGGAGAAAGGAGTGCTCTGGCTGGCCCTTCAAACAGAAGCTCCAAACACCCAGCCGTTTCTCCTGATCACATCTCTGTTTGACGATTCTACTGGCACAATGATATCATTCAGTACCTCCGAGCTGCAGATTATGCATCATGTAAGCTTTGATATTCCTTTCCTTTGTCAGGCACTTCAGAAACAAAAGGGTTCTTTTCTTTACCACAGGATTTAAGTTCTGAAAAAAGTTGCTTGATAGAGAATTCTAGGAGCTCCGCACAGTCTGTGGGAGTGCTGGAACCAGTCTGGTGTATTCACAGACGGTTGGGGACCCAGTGTCCAATGCCATCATTTGGTGGGAATGAATAAATCCTAGAAGGTGTTGTGCTAGGAGGGAGACACAGAAGTGTGGGAACTGTTGGAGTTAGCAGATCGTTATTAATTCTTACGCATATGGCAATGCAGCCAGTGGCTGGAGCTGAACAGTCAGTTCAGTCTGGACGATAGGCAGCACAGACTCAGCTACCAGCTCCTCCCCACAGAGAAAACCACTTGCTAATAGGTGTTTTAAAATAAAAATGATTCCTGTACAACTGAGTTACTGGAATTCAGAAGTATTTAATATTTCTAATGTATGCAGGGAAAGATTGGGATTGGGATTGGATTTTAACCTGTGTCTCAGGCATTTTCATAGTTTCCTCCAACAGAACAATACTTCTGAGTCCACATGTCTCAAAATCCAAGGCAGGGAACAGGAGACAGGAGGCAGTGGATGAAGGCTGAAAAACACTACTTACGCTTAATTTGTTTCTCTCAGGTACTTCCCAATGGGACACCCAGTGTCAGTCCATTTGTACTTCCTGTCCGACCGTTTCCAGGGTTACCTGGTTAGGCATCATGCTACCAACCTAGCGACCAGCAAGCTGGAGACACTGGAGACGTGGGTGATGCCCAAGAAAGTGTTCAAGATCGCTAACCCGCCCAACAGCTTCAGCAGGCTGCAGTTCGCAGAGGTGAGTGCTCCGTCCGTGGGCGAAGGGGCAGTCTTGTGTCTGTGCTGAGCTGCGAGGGCCCCATGTTCTGCTGCGGAGTCCGGGCCCCGCAGTGGTACAGCAGGAGGCCCAGATGAGAGCAGCGAGCTTTCCAGAGGTTTCTCAGACCTCGCGTGGGAGTTTTCTGCTCGTTCTATTTGATTTTTTTTCCCCAATTTTCAAAACTCTCCTTTGCCCTCCCGGAAAAGAAACATGCCTTGCTTTCTCCTTTATCTAAAGTTTTGAAATCCTCCCCCAGGTTTCTAGAGCTCGTCTACTCATTTTCCTCTTCCTGCGGAAAATCCCCCATCGCTCTGCTTCCGCCAGCACGCGCGCAGGCGTCAGATCAGACCAGCTTTTCTCGAACTTCCTCATTGCGCTCGCATGACCTTCCCTATCCGACGTCCTGTCAGATCATTTAGATCAGGGGTCAGCCTCCAACGACAAGCATGCCATTGCTGCCACACAAAGAGACTGGTAACGTCACATCCTGGTCCCAGAGAGCCACAGTCCCACAGGCTTCACACAGTCTCGCAGCTCCTCAAGCACAAGAAGCCTGGGGAATTAACACCCGCGAAGCCAAGATTCAGTTAAGTCATTCAGAAGGAAGAGAAGACCCTCTGGCTTTTTGGTACCTGGAGACCACTGCTGTTACATCAATAGAATGCCGGAAGTACACTGGTCTTGAAAGTTTGTTCGCTCCGCCAGGGTAGAATACAGCTGACGATACCTTAAATGTTCCATTCATCGGGGCCTTTTACAGGGCGCCTGTCGGGTCTGGAGGGCCTCAAAGCACCTGTCCGCTTGTGTGGGAGTGCTGCTATGGACGGGGGACTGGGTGTAAGCCTGAGGCTAAGGTCACTTAGTGGAACAGCTTGAATCGAGTCCTGCTGCAGCGTGTCCCCGCTGCTGCCTGGCTGTTCAAATCAAAGCGGTCAGTTGTATAGTTGTGATCACAGTGCCCCCCCCGGCCACGTGGCAGCTTCACAGAGAAGTGGAAACGGCCATTTGGCTGGACTGGGCAGGACCGCGTTGGCGTGTACTGTACACGTGCACTCCTTCACTGGGAAGTAAAACCTGCGATGGGAGTTTCCATTCAACACTGTTGGTTTCGTCCATAAGCTACGAGTTAGCATAACACCACTTAAAAGTTCCAGTACGCGTTGCAGAATCCGAATAATTGCATTGAACAAAAAATGGTCATTTAGAGAAGTTTAAATGTCAACTACAGTATGATTAGCACACTAAAAATAATTCTGTCAGAGCTTGTTTAGACTGAGACAGGTGTAGTTGACCTGCTAAATGGTATAGTATGGTCATGGCCTTCTTCATGGGCTGGAGTCTAGATACATAATTCTTCCTGTGTGGGGGTTCAGGTCACTGGGGGGTCCTGGATTTGAGGGAAAGGGGTTGATGTGGGGGGGAGCAGTGGGAGGAAGTGTCACTCCCTGGGGATGTGCTGATTTATCAGAAACACGTCTATTTATAGAGCACGACTCCTCTCACCTCTGGGTGGCTTAATATAGACACACTTACAGGCAGCCATTGATCTGTGGGGCCTTTTAATCAGCTCGGGTAATGATGATCAGAGGCCAAAGCCATCATCCGTCTCTGGTTTCCTAGTTCTGCTGCCGAGTGCTCTCTCCCGTACCCCTCTTCTCCATCTTTCTCACATTTGGGAAAGTGCTGTGGTTGCTACTATATTAAATATTCATCATTTTTCCGTTATTGTTATTTTGGCGCGTGCACAGTCCGATTCCACAGTGTGAAAGTGTCAAGATTATCGGGAAAGAAGATCGCCTGTCCCCTCGCAACCACTGTCCAGCTGCACTGATCCGACTTCAGTGTAATAAAGACGTTTTAAATGAGCCTGAAATCCATTACAGCCTGTGCTCTGAAACCGAGGCCTTGATTAAATAAAATGAAATTAAACTCTCCTGCCAATCACAGATTACAAACCCAGTACATAATGGGCCCCGACAAACCACAAGCCGTCTTTTGTTTTTAACAAATTGGAAATCCACTAGAGTAGTAGAGAAGTATAATTTGTGGTTACTGGTTGCAAAGGTTTGGATTGAATGTGGGCCCAAGCTGTTCTTCTGCAGAGGGGTCTTGTACTCTGTGCTGCTGGACCATGGCCCAGCCACTTGTCGGTGATAGCCATAGACAGCTAGCCTACCTCTGCCCCTTACATCAGCTGTCAGCTGGCTAGCATTTCCCACTCTGAATGAAGCAACCTTAATTGTAATTAAAAACTTCTGGTTGTCCATTCATTTCTCGCGTTAATAACGGAGCTGGGAAGTTTTCTTCTCTTGTCAAAGGAAAGACTAAGCAGTGCATGTTGTCCGCTTGAGACGAGAGGCGCGGTTTGAGATGGGCATTTCAGAACGGGAGCACGGGACTTGTACCGCGCGTACGAGTCGGCTCAGTTCATCATTCCCCCCCCCCCCCCCCTCTCTCTCTCATTCCGCCACCTCCCCCGTCCCCCTTCCTCTCCTCTCTCAGATCGGCACCGAGTGGGACGCCAAAGAGCGCATGTTCAGGAACTTCGGGGGCCTGATGGGGCCAACGGACGAGCCGGTGGGGATGCAGAAGTGGGGCAAGGGGGCCAACGTGACCGTGACCGTGGTCTGGATCGACCCCACCAACGTCATCGCCGCCACCTACGACATCCTGATTGAGGCCAGCGCCGAGTTCACCCACTACCGCCCCCCGCTGAACCTCCCCCTGCGGCCCGGCGTCTGGACCCTGCGCGTCCTGCACCACTGGAGCCCCGTGGCCGAGACGCGCTTCCTCATCACCCCCCTCGCCTTCCACAACCGCCAGCCCATCCGTCAAGGTGAGGACTCGGCCCAGACCCATCGCTGCCCACGGCCACAGCCGCCCCCTCTTGTCGGGCCACTCATGGATACGTCAAGCTCTGAATTCCAGCTAGGATGATGTTGGACAATGACGCAGGGCACGCTGAAGTAATGACAGCGAAGCGGGTGTTACCAGCTAGTTTTTTAAGCTTAAAATGCCTCTTCAGTTCAACAGCTCTGCTTGGCAAGGCAAGAGCCTCGGTGATTTACCTACTCGGTTCCTCCCTGCCTTTGGGAAGAGGGGAAAAAAAACAACTCCTGTGAATTCCAAAACTGCCTGTGAGACATAGTTTGGAAAGTATTAAATGACAGCAAAAAAATAATAATAATTTGGCACCACACCCGTGATTTATGTGTTTGGGTAGCGTTTTCGTTTTCCTAAAAAAAAACAACAAACAGTCCTTTTAAAAGCAAAGCCGTTGAACGTTTATAGGCTGGCATTCATGCAAGGTGGCAGTCAGCCGGCGCCCCGCAAGGGGAGCGCAGAGTCCTCCTGGCGCGGCCGCGATCTGGCAGAACCCTCTGTGGGCAGTGATTTTTATACATGCTTCATGAGGACCCAGAGAACTGCTGACGCTGGTAACGCCCAGGTGAGAGCCAGGGAGGGACTCCGAGAGGCGCCGCGAACACCCGTGCTCGAAAATAACCGTTACGAGATTCTGAGGAATTTTGATCTTTACCTTGAGCACACAGGCCTGCCTCTGTCTGCGCCGCTCTCCGTGCTGGGGAGTTCACAGGCTCTGATCCACTCCAGCCCTTATGAGAGAGAGAGAGAGAGAGAGATCACTTTATTGGCCATATACAATTTCTTGCACTGGGAATTTGTCTTTTCACATACCCCAGCTTGCTCTCCATTAGACACACAGACAGAGAGAGAAGCTGGGGGTCAGAGCACAGGTCAGCCATTTATACGGCGCCCCTGGAGCTGCTGGGGTTAAGGGTCTTGCTCAGGGGCCCAACGGAGAAGGATTCCTCTGCCGGCCGCTGGATTTGAACCGGCAACCTTCCCGCCACAGGCGCAGATCCTTAACCACAGTGCCACCGCTCCGCCCCCTTCCCACCGGTCCTCTCGCACCCCGCTCGCTCGCTCTGCCTCATCCGTGTTTCCGGACATCACTGAAAACGGCTTCTGTTTTTCCATCTAGTGCGTAAAGTGGCAGAAATTTTTAGGAGGGGTTGTTACAGGGTAATGCAGCAGAAGTGTGTAAAAAACCAGCGGTGACCATTCTAATTGTTTTGTCTTTTCCTGATAACCACCCACCACCACCACCACCCGATCACACACTGCCCGTGCGTCGTCTCTGTCAAACCTGGCCTCAGTCTTCTTCTTGTGTTTCCCCTCCAGAGGATGCTCTGAGGTTGCACAACGGCCCGGCCAAGAACAGCTACATGGAGCAGAGCTTCCACGGCCTGAACCCCGTCCTCAACATCCCTGTGCACCTGGGGCAGGTGGAGGCAGCCAAGCGCAACGCAGGGCTGACGGGCAGCGAACTGGAGCGCTGGGTGGACAGCCTAGTGGGGGCTCTGTGGTCAGCAGTGGACGTGTGTGCCGTGGGGCCCAGCAGCTGTCCGGTCATGCAGTCCTGCGGACACACCATGTGGAGTGCCCTCAGCCCTGACCCCAAGTCTGAGCTTGGGCCACCCAGAGCTGATGGGCGCATCAGGTAGCGCCCTCTGCTGGTCAGGAGGCTCACCTGCTATTTATTTTTTTAACGCCGTTTACTCTTATTTTAAGAGCATTTTTTGGTTCCTAGAAATTATAAATAGATGCGTAAATATGGACAAGCAGCAACAGAAGAAGGGGAGACTGCTAATATCTTTTATTCTTAATCCCTTTTGGTCTGGGCAATCTTTTTTTTTTTACATTTTAGTTGTACTGTAAATGTACAGTAATATAACTGCACTTCTTCAGGTGACCAACACGGAACCTGCCTCATCTCATTCTTCTCATTCAGCAGCAGTGAACGATGCGGCTGTGAAGTCAGAAATCAGGAGTATAGAACTGCTATTAAGCACAGGCAACAGTGTGTAAACGTATTGGCAATGTGACCACAAGGGATTCTCCTAAGCCTTAATGTGGGCACACTAGTATCACTCAGACGTGACTCAAAAAAAAAAGATTTTTTTTTGCTGCAGTCAGCCTGACTTTAAGTAACTATGGTAACATTAATGAATTACCAAAGTCAATGTACAAATTCACACCCCTGTCCCTGGCCTGGACTGGAATAAACACAGTAATCTGCTTGTGATCTGTAAGACTGAGGCTGCTAGGTTTGCTGTCCTCAGCTTGCAAATGAAGCCTAGATCCTTATCGTGATTGTCCCATCCTGAAACTCCACTCCCTGCTCTCTGGGTTACCGTCTATGTTGGGGTGACAGACCAGGAGTTGTCGGGAGTCGCCGAGCTCCGGCGTATTAGCAGTCTTCCCAGTGTTTCCCTGGACGCATGCTCATGAAAACTCGAAGGCCCAGCACATCTGGAAGCCCCAGATGTCACAGCTTGGTTTATTGCTGATTTCTTATCTAATTTATTTTTGTTTTTTAGCTACTGCCGACTGCCTGAAACTTGAACTTTTGACCTGTCAGCTGTGCTGGCATACTTCGAACAATCCTCAAGTTTTTTTAATTTGATTTTGTTTTTTTTCTCTGGCACAAAAAAAAGTTAAAAAGAGCTAAAGCAAGAAGGTTTTAGTTATTTATTTATAAATATATATATATAATAATTTTAGTCAATGACTAATGACTAAGTGCTGCATTTGCAGCTTGGTGAATATGTTATCTTCTGTAAAGGAGCTGCCTTTATTTACAAAGGCCCCTAGTCTGTACCTGTAGGCTGGCCATTGTGTTGTCAGTCCTGTGCTTTCTCACCGTTGTGTGCTTCCGAAGCAACCTGCTAGCAGTTCAGCCATCACCTGCAATGGCCAGTGCGTTTGGACGAAGTCCAAGAAAGGAAGGTTAATCCGATCAATGTGAAGACGCACTAAGAGTTTTTGTGGGATGGTCTGTTGTGGTGAAGACTTTAGCTGGGACTTGTTCCTGGCTCGGGAGCCCAACAGATACCAGGACATCTGCAACTCCAGGGGCCAACACAGTAGGAGCTGGCTGCAGTGCACAACTGGACTTTTGAGTCTGGTATTGGGTGGTTTTAGACTGGTAAAAGAAGCCGTTGGTAACTAACTCTAGTATCTTTTTGTTTTCTTTTTCCAAGCACTTATTAAAGAGAGACTAAGATGTGTGTAAGATGCTTGATGGCTTTGTGTTTGGAGTTATGAAGAGGAGCTGGGTATGTGAAGCCATTCAGCACCAGCCTGGTCTCACTGGTTCAGGTTCTATTGTGGACAATCTTGCTTCATAAAATCATACACACGTGTCTACCCCGTCATTATTGCAATCCTCCCAGAGCATTAGTCCCTAGCCTGGTCGAGGGTGAAGATGGGGCTCCACCCAGGCTGCCTGTGAGCTGGGTTCAGAGAGCTGAGCTAGACATTGCTGCAGGGGACTACCATTGAGTTCAGGTGCTCAAAGGTCATTCCTCTCGTTGGAAGAGGTCAAAAGCACACTCACACTGTGACCTGGCCTCTAATGCATCAACTGCATGGCTCTGGACTCACAACTGAAAAGAATATTTCACTGGGTCTTTGCTGTTGTGCTATAGGTCTTAACATTAAGCTCAGCAGGCAGCTGTAGTTTCAAGAGTCAGAAATGAAGTTCTGCAGCACACAGCAGAGCAACACTCCAGACCTCCAACCACTCCCACTGGAACAATTTCTGAATGACTTCTGCACGTATTCACTGCCCCTTCCAGGCCCTGTGCCCTGGCTGTGTGCAGTTAGCTATGGAAAGAAATGCAATGAGTTTCTATTCATTGTTCATGGGAGAATAGCAAGGTACTTGTGAAAGGACCACTGGGCGGACTGGGCAAAGTAATTTCCAACGCACAGGCACATCAGCATGAATGGAGCTAGATACTGAAGTAACATAAGTTGCACAGGATCAGAAGCAGTTTCCTCTGCACAGAGCTGCTGCTAGCAAACCCGTGTTGATGCTCTAAAAGCCGAGATCCCCTGTACACAGGGGGCACTGAAGTCTGGGGGCTAATAATATTTATGTGCAGTCTTAACCTCAAGCACTTTGCCTGGACTGTTGTCACCTGGTCTGGGAAATACCTCACAGTCCTCCTGCCCACTGGGTGCAGTGTTCAGGAAAGAGCTCAGTCACAGAGCAGAGCACGGTGCACAGACACAAGAAGTGATGTAGAATTTTTCACTTCTGATCGCCCATGATCCAGAACTAGAACACTCCAGTTCTGTTCCCAATGCTTAAACCCTTAATTTACTCTTGTGCATTTTTTTCAGCTCCTTAAAAACTACAAATATTGCCCAAAGCTATGAATTTTACCTTGTGAAATGCCCCAACAGTTTCAAGACTGAAAAGACTGGGAACATTTTTTTCTAAAGGTTATAAATGGTGTCATAACTGAAAGGCAGAGGCCACAAGGACCTCCCAGGTTTGGAATAAGGATTCCTGGGTTTTCCTGCAGACAGCCAGCCATTTTACCTGAACCAGCTGGGCTGGGGAACTCTCCCTTCAGCCAGACAGCTGTTACACACCAGGCAGATGGAGAGCACTAACGTCCTTGTGTTGTTATGAAAATGGTAAAATCACACACACACAAAAAAAAAATTATTCTATGTGAACAAAGAACTATTTTGTTATGAATAATATACGTAGATAAAAATGTACAGAAGTATTTTGTAATCAAAAGAAATTTAAAGAAAATTGTAAATAAAATTATGTTCAAAGCAAAAACTCGACGAAGGAATCTCACTCCTGGCACATGCAAGAGATGCTGTAGATATTTTATTTATTTGAGATTTTAAAATAAATGTACGAGCAATCTGACCTAGTTTGGATGTGACTAACTGTTTAATCGGCCCGTCAAAGAATCTAATGCCATATTGTTGTTCTCTTTTGGAAGTATGTATAACTACCGCACTCTTTTCTGAACCCACGTCCCTCTGTCCCAAGAGAGGGCTTTGTGCCTTAGGTGTGGTTCTGCCTAAAGAACATTTTTATTTTCCTGTCTGTGAACGACGACTTCTGAATTTATTTTTGCTTACTGCTGTATTTCAAGGAGGAAAAACTACCAATATGACATAAATGTGTATCATACCAAAAAAAAAGCAAATCTGCCCTTGTAAATATAATGCTTTCTGTCTTACTGTTTTCAGTTTTTTTTTGGAAAAGAACTGCTGACTTTTAAAATAAAACCCTTGAAAATGCATGTGTAGCTTTTTATTCTTAATATAAAGGGGATACCTCATAAATCGAGCCACATTCGATGCTGCCCATTTTCAGATTTTTAAATGGCTGGCGTTAAGGTTTCAGAGAACAGTCTTACCATGCTGCGGAGCTGTGTTTTAGGGTGATACTAATGTCATCCATTGAAGATAACAAAACAATATGCAGGTATTATGGTCAAACTATGCAATTGTCACTCTCAGCTAAAAATAAAATATGGCAGGCCTACTCTTTGAAACATTTGTTCTACAAGTCAGATCCAAGTCTGTAGATAAGGAGATAAGGGATCTCGGGCATTCAGTAAACCAAAGCACACAGCTCACACAAGGGACTCCCAGCAATTGGTATGGCGAGCCACATCAGGTATTCAGTCTCTAAATCATCTATAGCTTAAGACTATTGAGAAGATTAAAACTGCTCAAATGACCAGTTCAAATGTTTCTTGCCCCTATGGACAGAACCCCTGGGTGTAGACGATAAGAACGGAAGATCCCAATCTTTCTCCACTCCTTAATTAACAAGGGACTAGCAGCGACAAGCATGAATACGTACAGAATTCACGTGAAACCGCAAGAGAGCCGTGTAACTACCATGACTTCTCATTCGTGTTCATCTCCAAGGTAAATCCAAAAAGTAACGCACAGAAATAATGTAACAGGGATCTGAGAGCTGAGGCAGCTGGCATAGTTTAGATCCGACCAGGATCACAGGAGTGGGAAAGCCACAGGCACTATGTTTCTGATCAGCCCCACACAGATGCTGTGCAGGTCCCCTGGATCAAAGGGACACCCACGAGCCATTAGCTTTAATTACATTCCAGTGGGCCGGAAACTCTAATGAGTCTAATGAGCCAGCGCGGACCCAAGTGCCACACACCTGCCTCACCTGCAGCACCACGCCCTGCTCAGTCCTTCTCGGGAAGCTGCCGGACCAAACAAATGTCTCCGCCAGTTAGAGCATCGCGCCGTCACCCGCGATCAGCAAATTGGGCGTCGGCTCGGGCTGCCCAGAGAGCGGCACCCCTGGAGAGAGCCGGAAGCTCGCGCCAGCGAGCGGAAGTTCGCGCTCAGCGAGAACACGTGCATCCCGCAGCTGGGCATGGATGAGCGCGGCACAGCGGGACGTCGGGTGTGTGGGTTAAACTAACCAGAAAAGGCCAGGGCACTCGTGAGCCAGCAGCCCAACGACCATGAAGGCTGTAGCAACATCGCCTCAATCCCCCGTCTGCAGTTCAACTCCTCACATCGGCCACGAGTCCATTAATCCCCCTGGTCCTGTGGACAGGATCACAAAGCTCTCGATGAGCATCCGGGGAAGAATCCCAAAGCTGCAAGGACAGTGATCTCTACAGTCTGTCGGGGTATGGACTCTCTCCATTCTCCAGGTTATTTTCTAAAAAGCAATGGAGAAGGCGTCTGTGTATCTGCTGATTTTCCTCACTTTCTCAGACCTTGGGGGCCCTAGTCAAGCCGGTTTTATGGGTCTAATTAAATCATCTCCTTTAGAGCTGGAGTTAATTTCAATTAAGAGCAATTAAGTTCCTAAATTCCCCAATCGAGGAATAAAAGCAGAAAAGCTCAAAAACATTTAAGACTGGGGCTAAGGAGCACTGATCTTTCTCCCTCTCTTAAATATGCAGAATATTCTAGTCATGTGATTCTTGTACCAGAAGGAATATCTGCAGTCCAGATCATCTAAAGCGCTGTAGAAATAACCCAAAGTCTTCAAGACTGGTGGGCACCTCAAGGCCAAACAGGTCAGCACTGCAATTTCGATCAGCATCTAGCCACTCATCCATAACCTCAGACAATCAAACTGGGCGTCATTCATGCGGAGATAACAGCTTGACCCTCAGACATTTGTCTGTTTCAGTATCAATACTAATGGAGATCAGTCACGATCAATATTGATCTTCCGTCCTTGACAAATGTCATTCACTCTGAGCTGGGGGGGGGGGGGGACTTGGACGGAGAAGGGGAATTAGGACAACAGCACAAGCTTTGAAAAATGACAAGCAAGGGGTGGGGGGGGGGGGGGAGTGTAAATAAACAGGCACAGAAAACACACCCTCCTCTACAAACTCTGAGCTTCCATGTGACTTACCGAGTCTGTACATGTAAACTGTAAATTTCAATTCACGTTTATTGTAGAGCAGGGAAGTGATGCTGTATGATCCTCGCAGATACGATTACACACAAGAAGCAAACAGCCACGTAACCATAGGGTTAACTCAAATATGTTCCACGTAGAAACTGAATATGCATGCAGGTCTCAGGGGACCTTATTAACAAGATACTGTTTTGTTCTGTTCCGTTGTTCAGTCTCAGCCAGTAAAATGCCAACATCAGACACATCAGTGAAATGAGAAAATGAAACCGCACAGATTTAAAGAGCTTCACCTTCATCTCCAGGCTACAAGACTGAACGCGTGCAAGACGTGGCACCCTGCCTGACTGCAAATCCGAACGGCGAATTAAACGCAGCGGTAAGAAACAACATGTGCCACTTCCTGTGAATGCGGGGTGGCGGCCCAGAACAGCTCCGTTCGCTTCTCGTTACTCTGCAGAAGGGAGAGGCAGCCCTCAGCTCTTGATGAAGGGGCAGCACATCAATGAAATCTCAGACAGTGACAAGAAACCCACTGAAACAACAAATCAATAGTTTAAACATCTGTATCAACGCCGTGTACTAATGCCTCCCCATTTTCATGAGTGGCGAGATAGAGAATTTCTTAGACGAACTCGCTGCACTGCTGAGCAACACGGCCCAGGACTCACTGATCTGCTCAAGCCATCCCTTCTGGATATTGAGTGCGATCCCAAGCCCCCTTGGCAGTTTTCCCAAGTGTATCCCCTCAAAAATGTCCGATGTGCCCAGACTATCTCCTTAATCTCTACTCTGAACTGAGCCGCTTCTGGTTCTACCGATCTGTGATCTGAAGCCTCACTGAAAAGCATCCCTACAAATCATGCAAGGAAAGACCCTTCACGAGGCAGGCAAGGGTAGATTCGGCAGAGCTCCTGCACTGCGTGAAGGATAAGAGAGAGAGAAAGCTCCTGACACAACTCTAAAACAACAGCGCGTCTTCCTGACGAATGATACAATAAGGCTGGTCAGTGATGCGCACAGCCAAACCCCAGCTGAATACCTCCGCCTGCATGAGCATCGGAGAGAGAGAGAGAGACAGCGAGGGAGAGAGGCAGAGAACAAGAGCAAGCGAGACAGACCTCAGACTCTTGCCTTTGCGTGGAGATTGTGGACATGAGGGACCCTGGCTCAAGTCTTCGAAATCCTCACAGGCACTGTGGCGTACTCAACCCACAGGACTTCAGAACCAAGAGCAGAAACACGAATCAGAGGACCAACTACATGGAAGCGCATTGTAAAAAACTGAGAACAGGAGGTGCTTTCTTACACTAAGAGCTGTTGAGAGTCGAAAACGCCCCAGTCGGGTTGTTAAATCGGATACCCCACTTTCTTTAAAGAAATGGCTGGATAAGATCCTTGTGACTGTTAACCAGACTAGCTAGGCAGCTTCCTCTCATTTGTGATCTGTTTTAAATGAACAGATCAACAAGAGACAAGACAGGGCGAGGGTGAGAGAGAGACTGGAGAAAGAGAAATAGATTGAGCAAAGAAGGAACTGACTGTAGTTTGTATACTTTATGTTATTGTAACATTTAACTCAGTGAAAGCAGACTATACTTTTTGTCACAAAACATCCTCTTTCTCCATCTACAAATTTAACACCCCTTCCAGGTGTTCAATTACACACAATAATACTACAAAACCCACAATTACAGAACATCTAACTGACCAACGATACACACGTCAAATCTTTTTCAGCGCCTTTCTTCTTTCCGATGAACAGCTTCAGGGTCTCTCATATCCTCTTTCTGGCATCGCTACCAGATGAGCCCGGGACGTGCAACAGCACAGCTGCGCAGATGTATAGAAAGAGTCAACAGCTGTTGCCACACACACATGGCTACTCCTGCCTCCAGCCGTATCCGAGCAGAGCGCAGCCTGCGCGCTGGAAAACACGGATGTGCCCGAATCCTCTTTAGGAGAAGATCCCAGGTTTCAAATGGACCTGAAAACCACCCTGGGACCGGGCTCAGGTCCAGAACCACGTCATAACACACTCCTCCCACGCGGTCCACACCGACATCCGGGACCAGGAGGCACCGTGACCTCGGTCCGTGCCGCCGCCGGTACCCGAGCAGATGGAGACGAGCCACGGCGGATCGGATCGGATCGGATCGGATCGCCTCAAGGAATCCCCACAAGCTGAAAGCCAGGTCATGGGCTGCGGAGAGCCGAAGGGTGGCTGCTCCGTCAGAACCGCCCGAGACCGGACAACTCGCTGAGCATTTCCCTCCCACGCGAAACCCATTCTGAAGAAACCGTGGCCACACCCCACACTGCCACTTCGGTGAAATGTTTCTCTTTTTCTTACGGCCCCCAGCATTTTTCTTATATTAGTGTCTAAAAAAAGTACTCAATTGTCTTATTAGACACAAACTCCAAGGGTAAAATACAACTGGGTATCGGCTATTCCTCTGACATCGGACGCATCAATGATGCGAGTTGCCTAAGACGAACCATAAAAGATGTGAAGTTTACCCATCTGGTTTCCCGAGTAGTCCTCTGTCCTGAGTCCTGGGGCGCTTGCAGTGGCCTACACACACAGCGTGAGGCGTCGGGCTGGCAGAGGTCAGGCGACCCCAGCCTCTGCAGCCCCTCACTCCCAGGCTGGCATCGGGCGGGTGATGAGTACGCGCGAGAGCCCCCTCCCTCACCCCATGGGGACACGTCAGGGAGGACTGACGGCCAGGCGAGACGCAGCGGAGATGAGGTAGGCTTGGGAGCCGAGGCTGAGCCGACGGGCCCAGGGCCAGCTCAGCACTCCATCTCCGACTGGCATACAAATGACATTGGCAGCTTTTGTGGTGACTAATCTGTGTACGCTCGCTTTGGCACACAGAAGAGCTGGCTGGACCAGGCTGTCCACATGGAACCAGTGCAGCTCCCCCCCCCCCCCATTCACCCTTCGCAGCAAAACCCATTTTGTTCAGGATTTGCAAAGCGGAGTCACAGAGGGCAACAGCACTGACAGCACTTCACACCGCCTTGCTTTTCCACTAGCCTAAAGGGTGCCATTCCGGCCCCTTTCCACTTATTAAGCTACGCTAATAACAGCCTTGTAAAAGCTAAGCACGCCACTTTATGAGACACGAAACATAAAAGTGCATTTTAGAGTGAAAGGAAAATGTGAAACCCATGATTACAGAAAAATTGCACTGCACTGATGACTGCAGGAGAGCGAGAGGGATGTGGGGGAGGACAATATGTAACCTGGAATGGGATGCACTTCCACTGTTCGATCGCAGATAGCCCACGGCTTCATTTAAAGCCTCTTGCTTCTCTAAAAGATCCGCTTTCTTGCCCGTTCTGCAGGCGGATTTGCAGACAGTCAGCGGCGCTGTCTGCTGATCACCTTTCATGTGTCCTTACCCCATCATATCAACCCTGCCGAATCCTTCGCATGCTCTCCTAACGTTTCAGCTTGCTCAGCTTTCTTAATCTGCCTCACAAACAGCCGGCCACTTCGAACCCGTTTCCCCCTCCAAGACAAACACTTCTCCCATCGCTTCGCCCCGGCCGAGCACAGGGTTACCAAGGAGCCGCACCTACTACACTCCAGTCGGCTAAGCCACCCAGCCTGCATTTTTATATCACCAACAATGGCAGTCTTGAGTCGTCCTCTATAAGCCCAAAGCACTGAGCTTCCTAGAATCTTTTCCTACTCTCGGCACGCACCACCAATGAGATGGCGTCATCCCTACCATCAGCAAGAGCCCCAGGCGGAGAGGGACATCACCCGCCTCATGCAGCAGCTCCAATTAAATTCTCCAGCCCTCTTCCCCCTGCTTCACGAAAACACGCTAAGATGAATGAGGGACAAAACGCCGTCTCCAGCTCTAGCAATGGTAATGGCAATTTATTATGCTTTATCTATTTGGGTGTGATTAACCCTAGCCATAAAAACGGATAGTTATTACTAGCACCTGCAAATGTTCCAATTTCTCTTTGTCACACCAGTGTGCTCTGATTCACAATTCAGCAGGGATTACTGAATCAATCTTCTGTCCCGGCAGCTTAGAGTCCATAAAAGCAGTCCATCAGACAGCATCTCTATAAAAAGACGCAGCCAAGACAAATCTTTACAGGACTGTCTTCATCTACGAGAAGCTCGTGTGGAGAGTAATGACTTTCCGCAGCTATGTGGTCAGAGTGCTGGACTACAGCATGCAGCATGTTCAGTCGCTCAATGCATTCAGTAGCTCAGTTTTGGGGTGCCAGGCTTCAACGTATTCAGTAGCTCAATGTGCTGAAGTGCAGTGTGTTCAAGTAGCTCTGTGGTGGAGTGCTAACCCGCACAATGTTCAGTGCTGAAGTGTTGGGCTGTAGTGTGTGATATATCTAGAAGTATCTAATCAGCAAATCAGATCAGGGTCTCTTTCATGTCTAGACTCTTTTCAAGTGCAGTGTGGGAGACTAGCAAAAGGATTAATTTTTCTTTTTATAAAAGTATTTTTAAGTTGTTTTCTTTTGTGCTCACTTTTGGTGCTTCCTCCAGGTCTGAATCTGAAACAACATGAACTACAAAAAGGCCTTAGTTGTGACTGCTTGACAGCTTAGTACTTGCTGTGGTGACAGTCTGTCACTAAATCGTTACGAAACCCTTTGTGCTCTAATGTCTCAGCAGGAGCTTAAAACTTCGGCATCTGTGCAGCTGTGACGGTTCAAACACTTTTGGAAGTGAAATCATCCTGGTACACAGGCCACCGCAGAACACCGTTGCTCATTCTGATTGGCTGACATGTTTATCCAAAGTGACTAAGACCCTGGGCATGCTGGGTGTTTTACTGGGGCACTTCAGGTGAAGTACCATGCTCAAGGGCACAACAGCAGTGTCTCAAGAGGGATTTGAACCCGCAACCACTGCGCCACACTTCTGCCCTCATGGTGCAGAGGTCTCATGACATCAAGTCTACTGCAATGACCAGCATTCAGCATACTGCCCTGTCTTTACCAGGCCCCGAAGAAACCTGTGCCATAGCAGGATCTTGAAAAGACCACCTTGAACAGGACCCGCCACCTTCTTATTTTAAACTCATCAGTACACTGACCGGACCTCTGAAATCAACAATGAAACACCCCAAAATACTGCAAAGGATAAGTCAGCAGTTCGGGTAGATCCTAATGCACGCGAGTATGGAGTGTCTGGCGAGGTGAGCTTAGCTGAGGGAATGGCAGGCTGGACGGGCTGCCCAGATCTCCCTCACTACTGCGAGGAACGAACAATACGGCAGCCAGCTGTGCTCGGGTCTGTTCTACACAACCTCCTGGAGACCATGTGAATGGCTCCAGCTCAGGTACCTGCCTGCCACTACACCCAAGATGCTCACTGCCATTTTGAATTCTTTAAACTACATTACATATTGAAATCGCACAGAACCCACACCAGCCTGACAGACATCAGTTTCAGTGTCTGTCATCCTAACACAAAGCACTATTTATATGCGAGGAGAAACAATGCGTGGGATTGTTTCTGCCTCTCGTCTTTGCGCTTCGGTTTGAAACGCACAGCTAATTAGAGCCAGGCAGAGCTTCTTCCTGTTTCCAGCTGGGAATCCTGTGGCGTGGCCCCAACACCTACTGTACCAAAGGGGATTCGTCTAAATGGGCTTTCTTCAGTGAACGATTTGAAACAGGCCAAGAAGATGAAAAGGAAGATTGTGCTGTGTATTCCACCGGGACTAAGGTGCTGCAGATCCACACATATAATAATAATTCCTTACACTTATATAGTGCGTCTCTGGACACTCCACTCAAGGCGCTGTACAGGTAACCTGGATGATGTGACGGCATAGCCATAGTGCACCAGAACGCTCCCCACAACACCAGTTATTAGTGGGGAGGGGAACAGAGTGATGAAGCCAGTTCAGAGATGGGGATTATTAGGAGGCCATGATCAGTAAAGTCCAGTGGGAAATTTGGCCAGGATGCCGGGATAACACCACTACTCTTTCGAGAAACACCCTGGGATTTTTAATGGCCACAGAGTCGGGACCTCAGTAATACGTCTCATCCGAAAGACGGCGCCTTTTTACAGTATGATGTCCCCGTCACTATACTGGGGCATTAGGACCCACACAGACCGCAGGGTGAGCGCTCCCTACCTGCCTCACTAACACCTCTTCCAGCAGCAGCCTCAGCTTTCCCAGGAGGTCTCCCATCCAGGTACTGACCAGGCTCACACCTGCTGAGCTCCAGTAGGTTACCAGCTGTGAGCTGCAGGCTGATATGGCTGCTGGCTACTCAGTCTCACTCTTTGAAGGATCAGCGACAGGCTGACACCTCTGCCTTCTGGACACAGCGGGCAGACAGCAGCAGCCCAAGAGCAGGAGGAAGTCACTGAAGGGTCTGCCCACGAACCAGGAGGCTGGGACAGTCAGGGCTTGTGACCACCAATGAGGGAACCATGAGAGAGGTAAGCCAGTAAACCAGAAACCAACAGCGACAGAATAAAACTGATCCTCACCGGAGCATCCTAGGGCATGCTACACGATTTCCCAAGTCATCCAAATCTGACTCGGTTAAACCGTTAGTTTCTATTCAATTTATATAATAATACAAAAAAACAACAGCAGTTTAATTCGGGGCCCTACAGTCAGCTAATGAAAATCAAAGTGCCGTCTATATAAATTCTAATATTAAGGGAAAAAAATATTCTTAACACGTTTTAGTACGGTTTTTAAACAGATATCAAATAATTTAGACAACATGAAGTCAACCAGCTTTGCAGCCGTTTGCTAAAAGGCTGCGTAGCAAGTAATTTATTTATTCAAGGAGAAATATATATATATAAGTTTATGCAACGACTTTAAATTCGTAAAATATTTTAGGTGAAGTTCAAAACGTAGCAAACGGCTTATCTATTTGCACAACTGCTCTTCTTTAAGTTACGTTTCATGTCAGAAACGCACCTGCAGCAATCCAGGGGTATTTTCAAACTATAATAATCGAAAACCGTAGAGACAAACGAACAAAGGCGGGATTATTGACAGTATCATACTGGATGTGGCCCACGACGTCGGAAATAAAACTCCATATTTACAATCAGACAAACAACGGGTTTCACGAATTCTAGATGAAACAACAATAATAATTTGCATTACAGACGAGTAAGGCGTGCGAGGAATAGTTGCACTCCTTTATTTTCACGTGCTGAATTGACGCCATACTAATTCACGTTAAAAATGCATTGAAAAATCTTACTATATTACACGAAATCGTTCTCGCATGTATTGCAAAAGATGACTTACAGCGATTCTTCCTCGCAGTCGTCACTCACACCCCTGGGCACGGTCTGGCGCCTTCTTTTTAAACGCTGGAGCACGGCGGCGGTGTTCTGGTAGGCTCCCGTTTTGTTTTCTCGACCAATGCATTTTGCAGTGCCTTTCCTAGTGGCCTGAAAAAAAAACCACCCCTACGCGAGGCTTAGCCTTCCTATCGGCCTTCGTCTGGGCGCACCAGCCTTAACAATCCTGCCTCTGCAATGCCTCCTCCTTCCCTCCCGCACGCCGCCATTTTGTTACTTTCTGCAGCACGGCGCAGGTGTTTACTGCGCCAAGCAGCAACAAGGGAAGGCAGAGTTTTCGGTAGCCAGCGAATGCATAACACATCTAAAGCTGTTTGTATTGTAACGCAACGGGGGCTCAGGCGGGCGCCCTTGCCGCATCTGGTCGGCCCAAAGTATAGGTGGCTCGAACCCGGGACTTCCGCGTCTCTCTGCAGCGACCTAGCCCCGTGAGCTAAAGAGAGATCTCTCTCCAGCCCAGTAGCTGTAGTCCTGCTATCATAGGGAAGGGCGGTGACGTCACCTGCTCTGGTACGCCGGCTCTTACACAGTACCTGACGGCCGTAAGCGTTACACTCTCCCCCGCTTAAATCGCCGTCCCCGGCGAAGGGCTATCCCACCCCGCTTCTGACACCAATGTAACGCAACGGGGGCTCAGGCGGGCGCCCTTGCCGCATCTGGTCGGCCCCATCCCGACTGAGGCTCGAACCCGGGACTTCCGCGTCTCTCTGCAGCGACCCAGCACCGTGAGCTAAAGAGAGATCTCTCTCCAGCCCAGTAGCTGTAGTCCTGCTATCATAGGGAAGGGCGGTGACGTCACCTGCTCTGGTACGCCGGCTCTTACACAGTACCTGACGGCCGTAAGCGTTACACTCTCCCCCGCTTAAATCGCCGTCCCCGGCGAAGGGCTATCCCATCCCACTTCTGACACCAATGTAACGCAACGGGGGCTCAGGCGGGCGCCCTTGCCGCATCAGGTCGGCCCCACACCGTCCGGGGCTCGAACCCGGGACTTCCGCGTCTCTCTGCAGCGACCCAGCACCGTGAGCTAAAGAGAGATCTCTCTCCAGCCCAGTAGCTGTAGTCCTGCTATCATAGGGAAGGGCGGTGACGTCACCTGCTCTGGTACGCCGGCTCTTACACAGTACCTGACGGCCGTAAGCGTTACAGTATCAATGAAAGCAACAACTCAGATCCGAAAAAAGAGCTGAATTTGAAAATCACCTGTGTGGATTCCCTGATTAGTTGAATTATCCTGCTGCTAATCGCATCATGTCATAGTGGCTTGACTTCAAAGAGCCCTTCTCGGCCGGTGCCCCATTGTCTGCTTCAGCGAGCATCCGGGGACGGGGCTCGTACTCCTGCCTGGGTGAAAGGCGCTGGAGGCCATCAGCTGCCGACTGGCACGGGTCAGAGCACCCAGGAGAGCACTCGTCACGCAGATGGCCAATGGGCTCTGAAACCAGGCCGCTGGTGCCCAGTGAATCAGTTGACTGGGCAGGGAGGCCAGAACAGCTGGGAGTGGAGCTCCTATAGACACCGTGCAGTGACACAGAGCCGCAGAGCTGGAGCAGAGCGCTCCGTCCCACTGCTGTGTCTCTAGGGCGCTGAAACCACGGCAGCAAGACTCACTGCAGACGCCAAACAGCCCCTAAATATTAAGGCCCCTGTTGAACAGCATACCCCTTGTTTCGCAGCTAGTGTTTGTATGGCACCTGATGAGTCATGAAGAAACAAGTCCTCCTTGATCTACGCTCGCGGCGGACAGACTGGATACTGGCCGCGTGGTTCCGAGATGTCGGGGGGCTGTAGTGGAGGGCAGGGGCACGACCCACCACACCCAGCCGAGCCTGGACCCAGGCCCAGGGCTCGGCAGATGCCAGGTGTCAGACCATCGCAGCGTCTGCCCCCCCTGAGCCCGGCCGCACCCCAGCTCCCACTGAAGGCTGCCTGGGAGAGGTTCTGTTTTCCAGGCGCCTCTGACAGTACTGAATGACTCAGGCTGCTGCAGAACAGAACCGGTTTGTACCCGTGGCAGTAAATGAACCAAACTCAAAAGTGGCGCTGTACAAAGCAAAAGGGGAAAGTCGACTCACCTGCAAGCCCAGGTGTGTTTTTTCAATGGGTTAACTTCTCAATGAGTTTTCCTGTGAATCTGAAAGGAAGCAAGGCAGAGAGTCTTAATGGCCCTGCATGCTCATCTGCTAATCCAGGTCCTGTCGGAGGAAACCTAGAGCACTGCAGGCAGTGTGTGGCTCTCGGAGTGCAGTCATTTCCTGCAGCAGCAGCAGCTGCATCCCTGCAGGGCAGCAAAGCAGAGAAAGTGCTCATTGCAGAGTCCTGTTGGAGATCATAAAAAAGGAACATATTGTTCAACACATACACATTATGTGACATGTTCTGACAAAACCAGGCTCTTTAAGAGCTCACTGTTTACTTAACATTTACCTGAAAGAGTCTGGTGTTGCTAGAGCAGTGCATGCTGTTTGAAGCCTGGATCCAAACCGTAGCCGCAGGCCATGTCTATGGATTTCATCTAGTTCGATTTCTGTGTTTCTTACAGATGTGAAGAGGTCGGCAGCCTGTCTCACGCACAGCAACGAGGCACAGGAACAACTCAGAAGGAATATCTTAGCGAGCTGTGCTCCAGTGGGATCCCACATGTCAGGTGAATGCATTAGAAAATGTAAAATGTGAAAGAAAGCATAAATCACAATCCAAGTGCTATGAAATATACATTAATGTCTTCATACTTTGAAGGTCCTTTTTAATTCCAGCCCTCCCTGTAAACAGGAAGGGATCCAGGACACAATAAGGAGAAGACCATCATTGGGCTGTCCTGCCACAGTGTCAAACCCACATTGATATTGCCTTATCCGTCCAGCAGTTCTTGCAGTGCACATGAGATAGCATCTTCACACTGATGACTGTCTCCATATACCTTTAACACACTGCTCAGGCCAGCCCTGTCCAATCCCGGAGCCACAGGCTGCAGGAGTGCTGTCAGAGTGCACCTCTCCTGTGTCTCGAATTCACCCGAAGGTGTACTACAGCTGCACCACGATGTTCATCTCTGTGACTCCCAGTGTCCCCTGCACGTTTCCAAAGCGACTGGCTTCATTAACCTTCCAATGAAATATTTATGGGGTTTCAGAGGCAGAGAAGGCAGCAGCCGTTGGGACCGCTACAGGACAGGAGCACAGCACGTCCAGCTTCGTAGCCTGCAAGTACGCACAAGGTAAAAGAAGGGACATTAGGTTCTGCTTCATACAAGGTCATTATGCAGCTTTGAAACGATGATTAACATGCAGAAAAGTGAAATATCAGCACAAATGCACCGATTACACCATAGTCTTTTAACTAACTAACATTACACCATGACACCATGGTTTGAACAAAACTAATTAAATATTTGTGAAATTGTTCACTAACTTATTCTGCCATGATCTAACCATCTCATTGCATTTATAGAAAACCTTCTTTTGAAAACCCATTTCAACATGAGCGGCCCTCAGTCAAAACCATGCAAGTCCCTTTTCTCAGCTAATCGTCAGCGCTTCAGTCTGCGTGTGTGAAAGCAGCTGATCCACAGTCATTTGCTCAGCTGTGAAGTCAGGAACGTGTACATTTCTGGACAACAGCATGGTGCAGTGTGTGTTGGAGCTCCGGTGTGTGTTGGAGCTCTGGTGTGTGCTCTAGCGCGTGAGTCTCTCTCTCCCGCCCAGCAGCAGGGTGCAGCTGCAGACCCCTATAGTCAGTAGACATGGTTCAGAGGGGGTCAACCCAGTGAGTCCATATGAGTGTGGGCTCATATGCAGTGGCAGATGTGGGTCTGTCTCCTGTATCTCAAGAGGGAGATATTTTGGGATTCTTGGGAAAAGCAAATCATTTTTAAATGTATACTGTACATATATACCATACTCATACAAGATGCTTCTGGTTCTCCAGCACATGCAGAAAAGTTTCATGTCAATTCTCTTAGAAGGTGGTCTACACCCGCAAACTTCATTTCCCTTTTCTCTGCCCAATCAGACCATTCGCTTTCATTCACCTGTCACAACTGACGCAGGTTGACACCAGGAGACAGACTGAAATCCATCCACCCATTTCCAGGAACTGCTTAGTCCAATGCAGGGTTGCAGTGAGCCACAGGCCAAGCCAGCACACTATGGGCCCATGGCAGGATCAGTTCTGGTTGAATGCCAGTCCAGTGCTAGGCACACACACACACAGGGAACAATTTGATCAGTCACTGATCAATCATGCCAGCATGTCTTTGTGCTGTAGGAAGAAGCTGGAGCGCACAGACAAAACCCACAGGGACACACGTAGAACATGCAAACTGCACACAGAGTGTCCCAGGCCGGATTCGAACCTGGGACCCAAGAGCTGTAGGCAGCTGCGCCCACTGCCACGCTCCTGTGCCACCCATCTGAAATACAGTATGGAGTATGGTGTTTTGGTAAACTGATGCCAGACTTTATTATCTAAATATTATTGTTTTGCATATCTGAAATTCATATACCAGACAATGTATTTTCACTACGCTAGTAAGCAACTTGGAAATTTAAAGACATCAAATCAAGTTAAAGCTTTATATAAAGAACAATCTAACTTTCTGGGCTTGTAAATGATGGTAAAATTAGCCCTTCTTTTCCTCCTGAAGCCTGGATAGTTCCCAAAGCACGCTACGTTGATTCTGTAATGTAAGACCTGCTGTTGTACTAATACTCTGGTATTAACAATAAGCAGATAAGATCCAGGTTTTACCTGCTCCTGGCACCCCGTCCTTCAGATTTAAGATGAGGAAGTAATTGCGGAGCACTCAGGAGCGCTGCGCTCCCTGCCTTGGGATCGCTCTGCTCCTCTGCCTGGAGCAGGCTGCGGGGCTGAACTGGCAGCCAGGGCAGGCAGAGCTGCAGCAATCGGCACCCACAGCTCGTTAGGTAAATAAAGAGGTTTTGTTAAGTGGAGATTAAGGCTTTGATTGTTCTAAGCTTCTTGTTTTGGTTCCTTGAGCTGTCAGATCCCCCTGGAAGAATCCCTTTTCCTCTCAGTTATTCATTAGAGGGGAGATCTGCGATAGAGCTGGGTAAATTAGATTCACTGACATCCTGTTAATTGAGTCATCTCCCTTGCGCCCGGCCTGGCTGCCTTCTTTTTAATTAGCAGCTAATCAAATCAATACGCTGCCTGCTGACTGCGGGAGGGGTGGGGAGGCGCATCTGCACTGCACCCTGGAACTACCTGACCTCTGACCCCGGCCTCAGGGGATGAGTGAAACTTCCACGGCAGAACTTTCAAGGCCTGTGTGGTATAACGCCACTTCTTTACTTTTTAATCTCCAGACCTTTTCTCTTCTGAATGCAAGAGTAATAGTGGGGCCTTCTTTCCTGTCATTCCTCATGTCTTGCTGAACAGCGCTGCACCTAACGGATCTGGTTCGGCAGATCCCAGTGGAGAACTGGGATCCCTCCAGACTGACCTTTCCCAACTTCAAGTCCAAGGCATTTGCACGTTTCACACGTGCGCAGGACGAGCAGCGAAGTGGAGGAGGCTTTTATTCCCCCAGCATGCTATTTGTTTCTCAGCCTGTGACGGTCTTGTGTTGTCTCTGGGACGCTGCCCCACTTGACACACTGCGCTTCTGGGATAGTTTCCACTTTCCCATGAATCAGAGGCTTCCTTCTACTTCACCCCAGTGAGGAGGGCGCACGGGACCCCTCTCTCAAATAGGGTGCAGGCCCATGTCCCAGGTGGTGTATTAAACTCTTAATAGCCACGTTAATATGTCTGCAGCAGGCAGGTTTCCTGCTGGCAGTGCTGTCTCCTGTCATCTATCAAAAGGCATTCCCCTTCAGGCACCACAGCTGAAGAGCAGAAACAGCGACTCTGCTGCGGCTTCTACAGGGACCCCCAGAGTAAATGCCTCAATAAACAAGCATCCATATTTTAATCAAAGCAGAGAACGGAGTCAGAAACTGCAGAATTATTTTAATGTCGCCGAAGGTCTGAGCCAAAAGACGGGACCCACTTGGCTGTGCGTATCCTTCGGCGATGTCTAATTAAATCAGGGACTTGTTCTGATTTCACAACCAAGCAGGGACCACGGGACTGGAGAAGGCTGAGCCTGCAGAGAAACAATCAAGCAGGTCTTACCGGTCACCTGGGACACGTGCGTTTTGATATATTTAGTAAATGAACTTAGTGCTGTCAGTTTGAACTAGTTCACCATAGTCTGGTGAGTAAAGGCCATTCTCTGCTGTACCTGCAGATATCTCCAGAAAGCTTTGGGGATCACAGCTATAGTTTTCAGACAAGTCCAGAATATTTCCATTCTGAAAACAAGGAAGAAAAACACATTCTGGTTGCTAAGCCTTCTTCAGGGGGGAGCAGGGACAGTTTTCAAGATGCCACTCAATGCATCTAAGCATATTGATGACATTTGTGTGGCTGGTCTGGCACTGGCAAGGCAGAGTTGAACCAATCCCTGTAAATAGATCTTAATCATAAAAGGGTTTATATTTTTGCTATGATTATATACTGAATAAGTTTCTGATACCATGTAGCTAAAGGCTTTTAAGGAAAGGCTCTGCTGCCCCCTAGCACTGACAATATGTATTTCAGTACCATCAATGTTAGATAAAGTGATGCACTAAAGAAACCCAACAGTCAGGTGTAGTGTATTTAATGACATATTTTGAATATATATCAAATACAACCACAGGAAATGTGCACACAAAAGCATATCAAAGATCTATAGTAAGAGTTCAGTATTAAACGTGATGCAGTGTTAGTATGAAAACATAAAGGCCGTACCCATTACAATCTCCGTGGGCATTGTCAGAAGAATACTGGGAGCACTGAAGTACAACGTCCTGGACAACCACTGTGAGATGTTCTTCACCAGTCAGCCGGCGAAGGTTGTCCAGTCGTCTCCTGTTGATGGACTTAGAGAGCAGGTCCTACAGATGTTCTACTTGACTCATGTCAGGAGAAAAAGCTGTGCACAGCAAGACATTGATGTCGTTTTCGTGAAGCTGTGCCGCTGTAATCCCAGCACTGTGTGGTCTTGCATTGTCCTGCCGGAAAATCAGCATTTCTGGAGGCATTTCTGCAGACATGGAAAAACCCTTGGCTCACCGGCTACATCTACAAAGTTGAGAAGAAAATATTTGCCCTCAGTCAGCATCAAAGACCGGTTAATGGAGATTTGTCCATTAAGCCTCCATCACCTCCTTGGTTGACTTAAATAACGCAGCTACCAGCACGATCCCCTGTGAGAAGTCATCACACATTGCTTGTCAGGTCCGACACTCCACCACATGTCAGCTCTTCAGGTGTTCTCTGGAAGATGAATGCTATATGTGTCCGATGTCAACAATACCTTCGAACAGTCTGCAAGCATCCAAATCATTTTCATGTGGATAGTGAGCTGCAATCATTCCTGCTGAGGCACTGGTTCTTGCTTCCTGGAATGTCTCAAGACATAAACAGGGCTTGTTCTTGCACTCATTAAAATCATGTCTTTTTGACTGGCTATTTTTATTGATTCTTAATTGGCTCATTTTGTGAATCTGAACTCTGAGCGCCTGGCATTTCTAACACACCACATGACCTTGAGATCAGCATGATGTTTTTTCCAAGAACAACAAGACTCAATTGTGATAACTCTTTCTGATGTCATTGGGCATATGCATAGTGCAACATCACCGTGCAGTTGTGCCTTCATTGTGCATCTGTGAAAAACAAACACAGGTGACAGAAAAGCCATTGCTTTCACAGTATATCTCCAAGCACGGCAGCCTCAGGGTTGCACTGCTCCCCAGCTGCTCTGTTAAACAACAGATCGCAATGTGTTCCAGAGTCTTTATCACTTAACCTCCCATTGCCTAGTTTTCAAGGGATAAATAATCTGCAGTGCATTCTGGACTTCAGATTTTGCGGCATTGCTTTAAGTTATTTAATCACTAGGAATCTGCTCAGCCTGCCACCTTCCGCCCCCTCACTGCTACACTCTGGGCACGCTGCCCAAGCAAACAGTACCATCCGCTCCACTGTGCCCTCTCCCCATCACTGCTCAGGCTGACACCCCCTCCTTGGGGGCGGCGCTGGCAGGCAGCAGGCTGGGGGCATCACTTAATGGCTCAGTCTCCTGCTCCCAGGTGTTGACTGAGAGGAGACAGTTACCTGCCCTTTAAATACCATCATGCTAATTGACTCATCTTCTCTGCGCATGGCTTGGCGGAGCTTTTAAGCTTTTAATTACAGCTAATCCCATCAATATGGTGCCCTGATGGAGCGAGGCTTTTTTTTTGCACCGTTTATGGGCTGTTACCTCCTTCAAGCTGCAGGAACCTGGAGGGAGCAGCACTGCTCTCTCGGTCTATCATTTTAAAACAAACCTGCGATTGACAACCAAGCTCCCCCCCCCCAATTCTTAGCGAGGCAGGCTTCTGTCCTGGCTTTGGATATTCATATACATGTAATAGACCGTGTACGGTCATAACAAGACATCTACGCAAGGCCATAATGCATGGAAATGTTGAATACGCTCCTATACACTTTTTTACAGGACTGGAGACAAAAATATCACAGAGGGGGGAAAAAAAAAGGCTAGCATGTTTTAAACTTTTTTAGCAGCATTGTAAATTAGCGGAGAATAATCCTTTCCTCCACCTAAATTTGTGGTGTCAGCTGTCAGGGAGAAATCCCTTGGCTGAGTCGCAGCTCCCCCAAGCCAATCAGTCTCTCCTCCCCAGTGGCAAGCACCATACTGCAGGCCGTCCTGGGGGGAAGAGGTGAGGTTATAATTGGTTTGCTGCTCCCACTAGATCTTCCTTAATGGTGCCTTTACTTGCAGTAAACTTATTTAAAGAAGTATGACAGTCAGAGCCTCCTGGTATACAGTTTATGACCCTTACACTCTCGAAACGCCCATGCTTCCTAGATGGAGTGTGTCGGCGATCATTTCCCCATGCCCTGCAGATGTCAGAGTCAGCACTGGCGCCAGAGATGCCACCCAGCCTGACTGCCCCCAGTCCTGCGTGGCACGGAAGTGTGATCAAACTACTGCTGTGCCAGCAGCAGCGCAGCCAGGATCTGATTACTGTCTTTACTGGCAAAAATCAAGCTGACATGAGAGCTTTTTGTGCCTTTTAAAAAAAAATGTATTATAAAAAGTTATTATACGATGCCCCGAGGTAAAAAGCGACCGGCTGGATATAATACAAACTGCTGTTGTGTTGTACTGCAAGTAAACTGCGATTGAAAATGTTCCATTATTGGTCACAGCTTTCCCAATCCTGCAGTAATGAGCTACGCTCAACACCGGTTTAACATGCCCAAGGTAAAACCTTCCTGTGGCTTCTGTTCCATTGACAACGCTGACTGGATAATATTGGCAATTAATGTTGCAACATCTCCTATTACAAAATGTCAATGCATGTGTAACCATACTATATTATGTGCAGGACACCTTAAATGCTATTCTCTATTTTATTTTTACTCACTGTAAATCATAAACGAGTCCCTGCCAATAACATTTTCAGCTGTGCCATTTTAAAAGTCAGGATGTTTGCAAGAAAAGAAAGGGAAAACTTCAGGTCACAATGTTCTCTGTGTTTCAGAAGAGGAGGTCACAGTACCTGCAGAGAGAGGCTCCTGTTGCTGACAGAAAGTTCAGGACTGTGGCCGACTTCCTTTGGAGATACACCTGTCATCTGGCTCAAGCCTCCCAGGGAGATCCTTCTGCGTACTGAAGATTTTTTTATGTGTGAGCATGCAATAAATGAAATACCTAGCCAAAAAAAACGCCTTTGCACCCACAAATCTTGGAACCGACCTAGGGTGGCAAAAAAAATGAGCATTCTAGTTTTAACTCAACCGATGTGGAGCAGACAACCTATGAAATGAACTGTGATAAGAACAGGACTAAGCACCACTGAAAAGAAGATTGAGGTCTGGAATTGACTGTTAGTTGACTCATTAGGGATTTATGTAAAAAATAAAAAAAACGTTTAAAAAAAAGTATCAAAGTAATTGTCCTGCGATCGGCTCCTTTACTCAGTAACTGGCGATTGGTCAGGTCCTCAAAAATGAAGAGTATCCAAAGTGCTCACACGGGCCAGGACACATCCCAGGGTCCTGCTGTAATTGCGCCGGACCCTTGTAACTGTCTTTACACTGTTGACAAAATAACTGTGCATCAGAGATTTCTGCCCTTTTGTCTCAGCTGCAAAAGAAACAGCCCTGCCCGCTAGCTAGCCCTTGGCAGAGCTCACTGCCTTGTTTCCCTCCCAACGAAAGCGAGTGGGGGGCTCCAGCAGGACGGAGAGCCAAAAGAGGCACATGTGTGCTGGAGCAGCAGGAGACAAAGTCAGCACCCGAAGGAGTGCTGGAGAGCTCCCCCTGCTGTCACCAAGAGGACCATCTCTGCTGTCCTGACGTCTCCGCACGACCTTGTGAGCCACAGGAGAAGGGAAGAGGGAGAGGAGGGAGTTTTTACCAAGCCTTCTAGAGGTGGCAGGCTGTGTGATTCATCATGAACCGACGCAGTTTATTTGCGAACAGAAGGTCACACCAGCAGAGGAAAGGAGGCAGCTCCGTGCAGGGGGAACTCACTCTCTCCCAGGGGATGCCTGCTGCTAACCTGCTTGTGCAACCTTCCCTCCCATTGACCCGTCCTGACCGTCCTGGGCCAGGACGACAGGGAGACTCTGGAACAGACTTCATCTACACAGCTGGGAGAAGTGCAGCGCAATAAATACACACTGCCGCAAGATCACCCAAGGACAGAGAAAACCATGGTGAAGGATAGACCTACTGTACCGGCATGTTTCACGGTTTATAACCTGTGTATCAGAAATGAGACAACAGGTCCTCAGACTTGTCCTTTGCAGGATCTTGCAGTGCTAGAGGGCATGTGTTGGTCAATCACCTTCCTCCACACCACAGGAAAGGCAGATCTTCTCCCGCTTGACAAGATTTTGGCATTACTCTGCTGCTGGCAGCAATGCATTGTCTTCAGCACAGAACTGATGTTAAAGTTCTTTTGCTTCTACAGTATCTAAAGCACTGCATGGTCTGGCACATTACACTGAAATGCTCACTTGTCAGCCAAATGATACATTAATATCTGCTAATGCTGGCTTGCTTTCTGTGCCAAGGTTGAAGTTCTCAAGGGAGAGACTGCCGTTTGTGGAAGCGCTCCCTGACTGAGGATCACACTAATCGCCTTCAACACTCAGACTCAGTTGTAACTTTTAAATCTCATTTGAAAACATTTGTATAATATGTTTTTTTTTTTCTGTGCCGCTTTCTGTATTACGATGCTTTTTGTCAACCTTTCCAATATTAATTTATGTAAAGCTGAGGATTGCCTCAGCTAGGTGCATTTAAAAAAAAAATCACAATGGTACCTTTCCCATTGAATAAAAATCGACACAGCCCTCCAGTTTTGCTTTTCTGAGCTCTACAATGCTCTTCTGTTAACCTGATTTAGCCCCAGATCACCGGTCCTCCAGCAGCACACACCTGCAAACACGTCCTGCTGCTTCCACAATGCCTGTCTGTAGAGGAAGCACATTTCAGCTCTACAGCAGCTGGTGTCTGGGGGGGAGGCTGAGGTAGTACTGTCCGCTGCAAGGTCACTCGCTCATCGCTGACCGTCCCCTGCACCTGGCTGCTCTCGAAAAGAAACCACCAGGCGCCTGCCTGCTCTTACGACATAAAACACCTGTGTGCACGACAAGTACAGCTTTGTTCAGGAAGAGGGACTCTCGAAGCTTTGCTCCGAGAGTCTGCCAATAGCTCAGGGGAAAAACTCGGGTGGAGCAAGGGCACTGAGGGATCCAGAGTTAACAGGAAAGGTCTAGGATGGAGATAGGCACGACCCAATCCCAAGCAGCCTCGGCAAACATGACCATAAACATTTCCTGTGGCTAAATTTCTCCTTTGCTCACTTCCCAAAGACATGCCGATCCATCTCACACCCTCCCTCAGCAGTTGTGCTTGGGTAGAGGGATGTGGGGGTGGAAGGTAGGCCGGATTTATTTCTCTCATAAACATTAATACAGCCACCAGTTTGTAATATGGCTAGCCTCTCCACTGCCATCTTTTCACGGACCTTTCACCAAAAGTCGAAGATTTAATCCCAGGTATAGTGAGCAAAGGACCAGCCTCAATTGAATACAGCCTACAAGAGGGAGTATAAACAGGTCAGAGAGGTACAATGGAGCCAGAGTTAGAGCCTTTTAAAAATCACTAACAAGATCTTTATATTCAATATGCGACTTGAGAGGCAACCAATGTACAGATTTAAGTGTAGGAGTGATACACAGGGGCTACTGCGAGGTTGTAAATGCATGAATCATGCACTCGGCCTCAGAGGCAAATGGTCTGATGCCCGGCACTCTCCCTAGGGAAGATGCCCCACAATCCTGGAGGCCCACTGTGTCTACAGGTTGCCCAAATCTCTCTCGATTGGGAAGCTGAGAGCAGCTTCTCAACTCTGAATTGAATCAACAACAAGCCGACACAGGCCGTTAAAAGCCCAGCTGGACTGAAAACCAGACTAACCAGCCGTCCAGAACCACATCTTGGAACCCTGGCTCTTGAGACAGATTCGCTTCTGAAGATACAGGCTGGCAAATCAGCTAAAATTCTAAGTTTCCCTCTGCCCTTGAGAATGACCACACCCACCTGAATCAGGATCTCCACAGGGCTGACCCATTAAGGACCTGAATTACAGAAGTGTTGTTTCGTCATTTTGGTAGCATTCGTTATTTTCCAGCAGTGTGGTTTTTAATTACAAAGCAGCCCTGCAACAAGCCATCCCCTCCAGCGCCCAGCACACAATTACCATCAGTGCTGGCGCCCAATTCCAAAACCCTTTCGTATTTAGAATTTTTCCACACTCTCCTCCTTTGTTAATTTTAAATGCTGTGATATTCATGTTTTAATATCTTAAATTAACATTCATTTATTATGAGGAAGCTTCTATCTAGAATCTGGCAGCAGGCAACTTTACCCCCCCATTTAACTTTCCTCCCTCCGCGCTACGCTGGTAAAGGCGCCGTTTGTATTAGGCCCACAATGAGCAGACAGATTCCTTATAAAAAACTGTCCTGACAGAGTTGAAACTGGCGTGGGCGGATGTCAAACCTCTTACCATATGAATTATTGATCTAACTCGGAGATCAAAGAAAACAGTTTCCATACACAATGCAAGAGTGCCCATGACATTTACAACTCAAAAATAGCTACAAGGCAAGCCATAACGCTCTCTTACTAGACTGATTGCTAAAAGCATCCTTGTATTAAAAAGGGCATTGAGTTTCATCGTATACTCTAAAGTCTTAAGACATCCTTACTGAACTGCAGTTTCCAAGAATAAAATACATCAAGATGCAAATTTAAGGACTTCGAACTGTTTCATGGAAACTGCAGCTATTGACTAGCGGGTGACAATTTCTAAACAAGAGGCATCCTACTTTCCAAGACATCTTGAGAGGAACTGTCTAGCTCCCCCTAATGTAACCTCAGAGTTGACTGCCAGCAAACAGCACACACTAAGTCCATTTTAAAATTTTATTTGCAGGTGCCTTTACATGTTTTAGAAAAAGAATCCCAGGATTTTCCCTCCTGTGTGTTTTCGTCTGGCTTCTTCATGGTCCATGATGCCAGCAGAGGTGGTCAGCACAATGTATCTGCAGAGAGAGAGCAGATTATACACCGATGAGAGTAGAATGAAGGCTCTAGAGCTGCACACACAAGCCATACTACGCATTTGATCATTTAGAAGGGATGGAACTTAAAATCATGCTTCAACTTTTGACATGTGTCATTTTTACACCTTTGAAAAAAACCAGTGTCGTGGTGTGGGGCTGGTACTGGCTTGGAGGAAACCCTTACTGCTCATCACTTTTCAAATACCAGAGATTCACACAGAAGGACCCTGCCAAAAAAGTCAACAATTGCAAAGAATTCTCTGGCGTTTAATTCCTTTATTTTAAATTCACAAGGGATTTCGTTTAACTCACAGATAAAGGGAAAAGTGACTTCTGGCAAGCTGCAATACAGAATTTAAGCACTCTTGCATTTCATAAGTAAACAACTTCAAACATTCACTACTAGAACCTCCACAATATAATATTAAATGCAGAATGTGCATTGTGTACATTCTGATTAAAGAAATCAATTTTGTAAAAAGTTATAAATATTTTTGAAATCCTCCCAGGTATCGAAAGGTGTCAATAGGAGTTTTTCTACAATCACTGACTGCAGAAAAAAAATCAACTGAAAGAGACGCAGCTTAATAATTGTTTGCTTAAGGAAATGGACATTCAAGATACTGAAACTGTCCTCACTCCTCAAGAGTTACAGGTTGTGCATTTCTATAGTGCAAAAAAGGGAAAAGCACAGGTGACCAGTAGCAGACAACACCTCCCATCATGAAATCTGTTTTAAGACAACACAGTCTCAATCAGGTAAAGGTACAGAATGTTATAACCTGGGGTCTGAAATAAAATTCCAGTGATGGTCAACATGCTTTCACCAGACCAGCAGAGCCAATTTAAAATGAACCACAGCACTGGATAAAAAGACACAGAGTCATGACGTGAGATAAGACTAATGACTAAGATGCAGAGCTACAAACAACATCCCCACCATCAGCCCCAAAGTCAACACAAGCTTCTACTGACACCAGGAACCTGCAGTACAGGTATGCAACGTACTGTTTTCGGTACCGCTCCACACACCTTACTGGACCAGTCAGAGGTGACAGACACAAAAACACTTTACCTCCATTTCACTCATATTGATACGTAGGTAAATTCTAAAGACATACCACAGAAAAATGAGCTCCACTGCACTAAAAAGGTCAACATTTCATTCTGCATGCACTGAGAGGCGGATAGCCTGTATAATCATGGAATGTCACACGAGCAGAGCTGACACTTACCCAAACTGTCGAGAGGGCAGCAGGTTATTCTGCCACTTTTCCAAATCCTTCAGCTGAACATCAAACCGGGGGCTAATGACACCACACTATCAAAGACAAGGAGGGACCACAATCAGCACGGGATTACCTCCAAGGGAGGTGACCTTCATTAGGTATGCATCACACAGGCAAAGAATTAGTGCATTTTTACAACATCTAGGAATGAAGGAATAATACCGGATACCATGCAGTTAGAAAAACAAATGTTAACTCCACTGGGAGAATGATTATCTACAATATTGAAAGACTATTATCCCCCCCCACACCAACTCCTGCAGAAAGCACTGACTCTGTCTCTGCCTTTTTCATCCGCTGCTGCCAAAGGCTTCCCAGGGGAAACTAGCAAATCTTATTCAACCTCATTGTAGGAAAGGTCCCCAAAGTCCTAAATAATATCATGCCCTTGACTGCCAGGCTCACCTGCCTGAGATCCAGGAGTCAGATAATCTGACTTCTTAGCCACTTAATTGACTCAATTAAGTCATTAAGGTCAAACAAGAATGAAAATCAGACACATAGGCAGCACTCCAGGGCAAAAGGAGCTTATACCTGGTTCAAACAGCTCACTTAATCGGAAATCCTGTTTCCTAGGAAATCCTATTCATCCTCTTTGTAAGAAAGGTTCCCATCTGAACTTGTGAAAACAATCAGGGCCTTGACCACCTGGTTCTGGAGAGTCACAGCCAAGCATATTTTATGGATCACCCTCCATTTCCACACACCTGGGAAATCATTTTTGCTTTGTCTGTTGAAGTACATTTCAAGAGTTTAGAAGTCACTTGAAATGACAACACCAACACCCCGTTGTGCTCAAGGATCATAGCTGGCCACTCCTGACTCAAGGAAATCAACTGATGTACCAACTGGATCTAATCTCCCCACGTTCCAAGTCTGTGAGAACTGCTGATTTTAGGGTCATCAGAAGATCTTTTAGATGGCTGCTCCTCATGCTCAGGCTTGGCCAACCTTGACATGAATATTCCATCACCCTGCATTTCATACTTCGTCTGAACATTTAGTCTCTCACAATCAGAATCAACCACAAAATTGCATACAGTGTATTAAAATAAGCTCATCTTTGTTGGATTTGTATTGTTTGGCATATTCGTCCGTTTAAGTTTTACAAGCGGTTCAGAAGAAAGTTTGGCACCGGAGCCTGAAGTTAAAATGTGAATGTACAAGTGGTGGGCACAACCTGCACAGCTACAAATTCGTATTCCTATTAGTAAATAGTACACATGCATAAAGCAAAAGGACTCACCATATAGTTTTTTCCACTAAAACCAGTTTTGCAACCAGACTTACCTTGTTCAGCCTGCCTGTGAGATTAACAACAATCTTCCCAGCTCTGTGATCGTCGATAATCTCGAACTCACCAATGTAGCCTGGAGAGAGGGAAGACAGCACCGAAACCTTAGTGCACCGCCATCGATAAAGGAAAAAGGTGGGAGCAGAAACTTCATGAGCTACACCACACGCCAAACGCCATTCCTCCACTGGGAACGAGAATGTCTTCCACAAGGAGGGGGCTGTGGGGAAACCACAGCACTGACAACACAGGCGACTCCATTTACATCGAGGACAAGAGGCTACAAGACCCCACGCATCTTTGCGCGGAGCTGCAAGTCAACAATGGGGACTTGTGCTCGCTTCTGTCCCAGAGTGCCATGCAGGACTCCACTCATGACCAGATTACCATCCACCCCCAGCCAGTGTGAAGCGAGCACACCGCCCGCAACTCCGAGGACCCGCTGGACAGGGGAGCACCCACTCACCGTGCTTCATCATGACGGTCAGGAAGCGCACGATGACCTTGGAGCAGGGCCGGATCAGAACCTGGCGTTTCCCGCGTTTCTCCGCATTGTTGATGCTTTTCAGCGCGTCGGCAAGGACGTTCATGCGCACCATGATGCCTGTGGACAGTCACAGACCAGCTCGTTAGTGCCCGGGCACCATCGCCCCCCCCCCCGCCACAGCCTCCTCCGTGCCCTGAGCCCAGACCACCAACCTCCCAGCTCCTCCGCTGGAAACCAGACAGCTGGCAGCTCCAGGGATCAGCGAGGGTGCACTGAGATCACCCACACAAATCTACCCTCAGTCAGCGAACAGGCCCATTACACTTGTCAGGCTGCTAAAAAATGTCCCATGGAAGGTATCCCCAAGCCAATTAATCCATTAGCTCGTACCTAATCAATAACAGAGCTACCCGAGGTGCTATAAGATCGCTTTCCAAACATCCTATGTGCAATGACCATCACACTCTTCCTGTGCAACAGCCAAGCAAGGAGAAAACTTCCAAGAAACCTCCTCGCAGCCCCCTGCCAGGCTCGGATCTCGGCCTACCCCACAACAACCCGAGCATCTCCCGCTGCCACGGGCAAACAGCGTGGGCAGCTTTCACCAGGAACGGTCACCACGGAAGACTTAAGCCTCTGCACAGTTACAACATTGCAGCCCCCGCTTTGGTGGCGTTTTAGCACAATAAGAACGTACCGTGTTTAAATCAGCTACAGCCAAGACTAGACATGTCGCAGTCCATACTCGCCGGAGAGTGAGAAACCTGCCCAGCTCGCCTGAGGAAACGGGATGGGTGTCTGACGCCGCACTGACTGGATTTTAGTTACAGGAGAGTCTCTGTATCACCGCTACAAGACCCTCTCCTCCCGGCAATCCCGACCACTAGCTCCCTAACCGTCTGTCTTTTAACACCACAACCGCAATCGCTAACTTTTAACCCAGTAACCAAACCCGATGCCGTGGTTGTTTGGCAGTGCTAAAATATGTGCTCAGCGCCCCAGTGTGACAAGAAATCCCCATGCACATGAGCACTACACACCGGACCCTAGGTAAAAGAGTTGGGGACAGAGACACCTCCAGCTTCGGGGCACAATTATATTGAAAAGACACATCCTGCCGAGACCAGAATAGACTCCACGAAACCCCCCACGTCCTAACTTTAATTTGCGATGCACAGCAGTCTGGTAAAGTCTGGGATGGCTGCGATATGAAAAAGATTGAGAAGGGATAGCAAAACTCGCCAGCCTTACCAGTTCTGCAATATGGCGGAAAGAGGAAGGAGAAAGGGCTCGCGGTGCACTTTGGGGAAAAAAGCGATCTCGCGTGAGCGCGCGGCGGCGGCACGCGAGTTGTGTTGCAGGAAGAGGCGTGGTCTTGGGAGCAGCCGCAAGACGGGATTGGCCGCCGGGGCGATCTGTTTAGTAAGGGGGTGGGCTCTAGGAGAGCATGCACTTGCGGTTTGAGGTATGAAAAACTTATAATAGCAGTTAGGTATTGCTGCAGTGTCCGGCTGAAATGTAAAAAGTAAAGTCGTATCTTGTTATATGGAATGTATGAATCATTTTTTCGTATGAGCAGCATTGCATTATGTGTCACAGTGATGAAGTGGATATCATGCAATTTTTAAACGCCATATATATTTAACGTATACGTAAACCGCCATCAAATTCGTAGGTTTCCTATACAATGGGGTGTTTGCTTTTCATCGCCGAGTAGTTTTGTAAAATACTAGAATGTGTTTTTCTTCAAGAAGGCCTGACTAAAGAACAGGACATTGAAAAAGAAGACAATAATATCGGCATTATATTGTGTGGCAATTTGCTTTAGCAGTGTGGCTTCGTCTTCCTCTTCCGGTGAAATGTCACCGAGGCGTCTTGCGCGTTCGGCTGAACTTTGTGCGAGTTCTTGCGCCTGTTTCCATAGCAGTTAAGAAACATTCAATGTTTAGCTGCAGTCTCTTAGGTTAACACTCTGCATACTGTATGGCGCATGGGTAAGTCTCGACTTTGACATGAACATGCCAATTAATGGGAGATTTTAATTAACTTGAGAGAAGAAATACTGTTATGACTAACATTAGCTGCTTTGCTAGCCCATTATCTAATCAGCCGAATAAAACAGCTAATGTCTATTCCATGGGGTGGTAAGCCTGAATTATAGGTTTTGCAAGTGTGGGTCCTAATGCTCCAGTATAGTGACAGCGACACTATACTGTAAAAAGGCGCCGTCCTTCGGGTGAGACGTAAAACTGAGGTCCTGACTCTCTGCGGTCATTAAAAATCCCAGGATGTTTCTTGAAAATAGTAGGGGTGAGACCCCGGCCAAATTCCCCCCTGGCCTTTTCCAGTCATGGCCTCCTAATAATCCCCATCTCTGAACTGTCTTCATCATTCTGCTCTCCTCCCCACTGAGAGCTGGTGTGTGGTGAATGAACTGGCGCACTATGGCTGCCGTCGCATCATCCAGGTGGTGGAGGGGAGTCCCCATTACCTGTGAAGCGCTTTGAGAGGAGTGTCCAGAAAAGCGCTATATAAGTGTAAGTAATTAATTAATTGCAAGTCTTTGCTCAAGCTATTTTTTAATGAGCAAATTGATCTGAATCACTAACCTGGGTTAATTAAGCAATTTGGGATCAACGCAGTGCTTTTGGAACAGCCCAGGGAAAGAGAGTGCAGGAGCTGAGCCTGTGGAGGTGCTGGGTGTGTGTTTGCACTGAGGCAGCAGGGGAGGACGGGCTGAGCTCTGACAGGAAGCAGGGAGCGCTCGCTCGCATACTGCCAGCCCTCCTCAGCCAGCTCCAGCGCTCCGCTGCGGAGACTCAGGGTGTGCTTGCTGTGCCCTAGCTGCCGCGCCGTGTGATGACCGGAGGGCAGTGGCGACACCGGGGCTGGGGCAGGGGGCCTGGGCGGACAGCGTGCGGACTGCCCGGGGCCAGGAGATGACCCACATCCGAGACCACCCCTTCGCCCAGCGCCTGGCCAGCAAACCTCAGCCCGTCAGCTACCGTGGCGGCCGGCCCATGCACCGCAGCACCCTGCAGCTAGGGGGCAGGCTTTGGGACACCAGCTACGTCACCACGCACGCGCACGTGAGGGGCCCCACTACTCTTCACCTCAGGCGCGGCTTCACTGCCACAGACTTTGGCATTCGGATTCCCAGATCGCGAGGGTCACATTCAGCAGCGTGGGCTTTTGGGGCTAAAAGTGATTTTCTTGTGCTGGGGTTAGAAACCATTAATGGATCCATTCATCAGATGTCCACACGGGCCAGACGCAGGTTCTACAGGTGAAATAGGACCATTATATTTGCCCGACTACAGTCTCCTGTCTGCATCCGAGTGAAAAGTGCACATGATCCATTCATTCTGGGTGTCTGAAGAGTAGCATTTTAATAGTACATTATCTTGCAGTAGTATTCTATTAATACGTTTTAGAAACATACTTGCACATATTTTTACTTGAAGAACAGAAACGTAGCTAATTACCTCATGTCCGATGGTGAAAGTGTAGTGTAGCAGAGAATAAACTGACTGCACTAACTCTCTCAGTCTCCTGTTGGCTACAGTACTACTCTGGGAGAGACGGCGACGGCCACTTGTCTGCTCTGCCACGGGCTGCCCGGTACCCCTCGCAACACCACGGCACACTGGACCTAAGCCACTCAGCCCTGGAGCGCTGCCAGTCCCATAGTCGGGATGCCTTTGGACCCAAAGAAACCACACCGGTACGCACTGCCGCACCAGAACCCAACCACCTGGACTGGCTCGCATGGCCTGTTTATTTATTGACTCAGGCTGCACAGTCCTTGCTGTCTATCCTTGAGCTGCAGCGTGCTGATGTTGCCACAGTACGCAACACGGGTGCAACCTCCAGACAATCGGCAGCGTGCTTTCTGTTTAACGGACTCACTTTTAACACCTGCAAGGTTGAAATTCTCCATCGGGGAGCTCCATAAGCTGAGGGCCGAGTGTCATTGACTTGGATTGACGATCAGCGTCTGGGGAGAGGTCTTTCACCGAAGGCAGGGGTGTGTAATACTGACACTACCCAGACCAGGTAGTGTAGGGCTCTTTGAAACATCCACAGCTGAGAACCACTGAACAGGTGAAAGATGCTCCTGTTATTTAAGACAATAAAAAACAATTGCATTTAATAGCAGAACGTGAAGTGCAGATCAGGTGGAGGAGTGAGAAACCACTTTATCCATTGAAGGGATAGCTTTAGCCAGGCAAGATTTGAGCCAGAGAGTCATTGAGCCTGCGCACCAGTGTAACTCCCTCAGGTGAACTGGGAAATGAAGAGCTCTGTTGGTTTTGTTTAACTGAATGACACTGTGGGGCTTGAGGACTCTAGATGATCACCAATTCTGTCTTACTGTTACAAGATCTATCTTTTCCATCTTCTGACCAGCCCTGGGTATTGAGAAAGGTTTCCCTACCAAAATTATTTCCAAATGTAGTAATAAATGTTTTGTGAAGAATTCAAACACCAGGGGGCGCTATGCACCAGCCTTTGACTTGCAGTCCTGATCTGTTTTAAGTTGGAAAATGCTTTTGAAATGGATTCAACAGGGGGCACAAAACATTTTCTGAAAAAATCATCTTTTGTTTCAGTTTCATGTCCAGTTAACATTTTCTTCCCCAGAGAAGAGCATGAAAAAGGACTGCGCTGGGGGTTCGATGTCTCACTGCCCTTATGTCACTGCGCTGCTCTCCGTGTTACAGCACTACGTTCTGCATGAGAACGGAGTGAGAAATCGAAGCCACAGCCAAAACGGTTTGGGCATGAGTGAGGTGACCAACCCCCCAGCCACACGGAGGGACTACAGCACCACCTACAGGACAGCACACTGCAGGGCAGCTCCACAGCCCATCTCTGCCCGTTCCACAGGGCTGCCCACTCACTGGCACAATTACAACATCATCACAGGTGAGCTTCAGCTTCAGCATGCTCGCACAGCTCACGGCAGAGGTCAGTGCAGCCTTCGCGTTTCCATTCACACATCTGTGCATCATAACTGGATGATCTGCCAAGCAGGCCTCGCTCTTTTCCGAAACCTCTGCCCCTACTCCTCCAGTTACGCAAGGGTTCAGTTCGGCCAGTCTTTACCTAACCTGGATCTTAAGGAAGTCAGGAGCAACTTTCTCAACGGTTGCATGAACACATTTAGAGAACATGCATCCATGATATGGCAGAGATCCTCCTTTCCCTGGGGGGTGTTTCTGCAAGTGAGGAAGGAGGGGCAGGACAGCAGAACTGCAGGATGACCTGGGTTTAATGGTTAACAAGTATGTTTGCTGATCAGGACTGGGGTGGGGGAGATCAGAGATCAAGAGAGAGAGCAGCAGCAAGCAGTCCACGAGATAAGAGACAGAACTCATAATTAAAGACTGCACAGATCCAAGAAATATACATAAAATATCATTAGAAGAAGCTGAAAAAACCCTCCAGTATAATACCTTTGAAGAGGAGTTATACTTTCTTACCTTGGAAATGCCAGCTTTTTCCACAAGATCGCGGTGGGCTGGGTTCACTTTTTCAAAACCCTCATCATCTGGGTAGGAGCACCTCTGACCATCTCTCAGAACCTGGCCAGCACATGTTCACAGACCGCCCTGCTTCCCGGCTGTAGCTTTCAACCTCTCACACCAGCTGAACCAGGGTCACATTCCACATGGTCAAAGCACAGGTCTGGCCGCTTATTTTACATCACCGAATTCTATCGTTTGAAAACTCTTCCCTGCTGGTGGCACGAGTGCTGTGTGAGACCGTTCCCCCTGTGTGTCCTTGTTTAGGGGAAGAGCAGTTGCCAGCGGTCCCAGGACACTGCAGGAGAGGAGCAGGAGACCGTGTGCTGTGGGCGTCCCGGCGCTGGGAGAGTGACTGCTGCAGCCTGCGCCTCTACTGACCCCCCCCCCCAGCTCCATTACACCCTCCTACATAAAGCTTGCTTGGCGTTAGAGAAGTATTTTTGTTATAATATAGATCTAGCTCCATTTGTACGTGCTGAACATTGTTTGCAGGTCACTATTAAAACCAGTGTGGCACACTGCATAAGTAGCATTTGTTTGCTTTATTCCTCTAGCTGCAATCGCAGGACACAACATTTGGTTCACCAACTCATACCCCAGCTTCATTTGTTTTCAGTCTGCTTGTGCTGGGTAGGGCTGTGGCAACAGCACGTTGAGTCGGGAGGTTCAGATAGAATTGAAATCTGTAGTTGAGGCAACTCCCAGGCCGGCCCAAAGGATGTGCCTCTGGTGCATCCTGGGTAGGCCTAAAGGCCCCTGCTTAGTGGGCATGCCCAGTAGAGCTTCAACTGGACACACACTGGGCATGCCCTTACCAGGGGCTTCAACTACCTCAGATGGACCCTCCAGACGTCCAGGCACAGGAAGGCGTTCTTTCACAATAACCTCCCTCTCTCCATTCCCCACACGAACACTCAGTCTCGCCAAGGCTGGACTCTCTGAACAGATGCTAGGTGCATAAGCAGAAAGCCGATTTTACTCCCGAGATAGAATGGTATTTTACCAGCATAATCTCATGGATTAGCAAAACTCAACATGGAAGCCAGCACTTCAAGATCAAATTGTCATGAAAGCCATCCAGGAATACGAGCATGAAAGATCTTATTTTGCTTCATAATCAGACAGCCCAATACCCAGGCTCATTCATTTACTATAAATTTTGAAGTGCCTGTTCCACACAAACAGACAAGACACTTCTTTCAATTCTTCATCAGGCTTTATTACTTTAACAGAGAAGTTAAGGAAAGAACTGGTCAAAGGAAGGAGAGAAGTACAAAGGCCCAACTCGAAGGTTCAGCCCACCTAGAACATAAATATACAACTCACACCAAAGGAGCGAAAAGGACAGACTTTTTTACAGATCAGCCCAGCCCCAGCTGTCGGGCACACAGGAGCCAGAGGACAGAGGTCAAAGGGCAGCTAGTGGAGGAGGTGGCAAACGGAACCGAAACCGTTCCGCAAATACAGCAGTTTAACACCCTGCACACCGGCAGAGGGGAAGAGTCATTCTGTAACAGCGGCGTCCAGTTTCCTTCTCAAGTCAGTGCAACGTTAGAAACAAAACAAGGAGAACGCAGCAGGAATAAGACCGCTGCTGCTGCTGCTGCTCCAAGGAAGGCTGGCTTTTGCAACCCCAGATAAGCACGTACAAAAAAAACAAAAAACTAAAACCCAAAACAGCCCACGTGGGCACCGTGTTTTTTGCTCAAGAAAATTAGCTATACGTAAAATCTTATATCCAATCTTAGTCCCTTCTTCTGCATTAAAAGGAGTTCGTGCTTTACCACAGACTGCATCGCCGTCCCAGTCAGTCTCCAGCGGGCTGTGCCTGCGGAGCCACAGCTCGATGGAAGGGGAGAGGGGCAAAGGCATTTCAATACTGGCTGAGGAATACGGAGCAGTCATGACGTGGGACTCATTTACATAAGCTCGTTAAGTGCAACGCAAACGGCAGCAGGCGAAAACAGCTTGGTAGGAGCCGCGCGTTTCCTCGGCCCCTCTCCCCGGGGGAGTGGGGACGAGGAAAGCCCGGGGCCGTGGCGACTGGCCTGCGTCTGGGGCAGCGGCTCCCTCCTCGTCCCTCGTCCCCCCGCCTTCACTCGTTCTTCTTCTCCTTCTGCTTGAGCAGCTTGTTGATCTCCCGCCTGGCCATGCCGGCGTACTTGCTGATGACGCCGTGCTGGTTGAGCCCCGGCAGCAGCAGGAGGAAGCTCACTGCGAACACAGGGGCGGACAGGAAGAGGAAGTCGTGAGATCCGCCTGCTCAGGGAAAGACCTCGCAAGCCACAACTGCATCCAGACTCCTGTATTCTCTGCCTACACTAGATGCTGACCGCATGGTCTATTTCTGCATTCACAGTTCTTCCACCTCTACGTTACAATTGTCCTCCTCTGAGCAAACCACAGCACGTTACCAGCAAGTCAGAAGGCTAAAATCCCTACAATTATGATATACATGCTCATAACGTTTGACCCATCTAGCATGTTCCTTTTATAGTAGCTAACCGATCCAAGGGTCCCAACCAGTGGTTTCTCTAAAGAAGCCAAAATATTGGCCTCATCCTCATGGGAAGGGTGCTTGTTACATGCACCCACAACCCCTTTTGTAAAGAACTTCCTGTTCTTAATTTAAATGCACTTTTGAAGTTTGCATTTGTCTTCTTCTCCTTCTTTCACGACTGATTCTCAGGATGTCCACTGTGTTTTTCAGTGCCAAGTACATACAGATGACATGTTTAACTGCTTATTAACTTCAAGTATTACGGTTTACAAATTTGGAAATAACCATTCCAGTGTAAACTCAGCAGCTTTTTTTCCTCTTGCCAGAAATGATACACTTGCGGGTCAGGGTAGGACGCGCTGCGGATATTTTTGGCATGCACTGGCCTCCTTTCTTTATCCTCGGTGTTGAAACGACTCTGCAGCGCTGCCTCTTGTGAAAGCTAGTGTGAAATTCGTGGTTACTCACTGCAGTTAAAGGGACAGTTTCCTGTCAAACTCATACTATCTACTGCATTCAAGAAAAGTGGCCAGAAAAACACTTTTTGAATCCACATCACACTGGATTAGAAGGGATTCAAATCAGAAGAGATGAAAGGTTTTTACTCCACCTGCATCCAATCTAGAACTTCAGTGTTAAAAACAGTATTTGACTTGTATCTGAAAAGTATATTCCGTAACACAAACCAATTTTCAAATAGGCACTCAACACAACAGAGGGTTACAGTGACTTGGAGCCCTAACCGAGCCAACAGTAACATCAGTTCAGTTTCAGGAGGCGGCATCGTACCGATCAGGTAGGTCAGGAGCAGGTTGTGAACCTGCTGTCCAATCCAGGCCACCACCACCAGGGCGCTGATCACCGACATGAAGTACTGAGGGGGAGACAGAGGTGCGAGTCAGCTCATCTGTGCACACCATCTCTGAGCACCAGCCGACGGGCTGAATGAAGGGCAGAACTTCACAAGCTAGACTGTAACTCCGCTCATCTGCAATCGTCAGGAGCGCTACCCTTTCCTCTCAAGTTTGCCAGGTCAGTCCCATTACAATTCCGTTCCTGAACCTGCAAACGTGTAACTTTTTAAATGGCGGACTTCCAAGCGCTAGAACAGCCCATAGTGAGCACTGCTGTTGGTAGTGCAGGACTCGATTACTCTAATCTGAGCTGCTCCACTGATGCTAATGGGGGTTTGTGAAACTACTGCAACGCCCCTGCCCCCCCCCCCTCCCCTGCGATTCTCCAGGTACCATCTTGGGCTTCTCCTCCTTCAGGGCAAAGACGCGTTTCCACCAGCCCACCACCCTGCGCTGGGTCTTCACCAGGTTCCCACAGATCTCGTGGAAGCGCTGCTGCTGCTCGGTGGTCCTTCAGGAGCGGGGGGGGGGTGGGAGAGAGAGAGAACCTGTATGAGCTGGAGGATCACCTGTCAGATCACCTGACGGGCCCACAGGACAGCGCAGAGGTGAAGAAACAAGGGCGTGTGCTTCGGGGGGGGGTTGGGGAAACTTATTTGCATAACCATTTCCATAGCCTCCGGTGGAAGACATCCATTTCAAAAGACCACCTTTCCAAATATTTTGTGTCCTGTGTAGCTCTGCACCAAGTCTGTGGTCTAGGATAAAGAATCTACCCTAAATCGGACACTATGCACTGGACACCGTTTCTCTTGAGTCTTACAAGCACGGGCACCAGCTACCTCAGCACTTTCTTCAAGGAGACATCCAACAGGGAATCCTGGCATTCCGCCATCACGAATCCCGGAGCGGGAGCAGAGTTCACAGAGTTCTGTAGAGTCCTGTTTGCGATGGTCAGGACAGCGAGCGCAAGAACGTGGACAAAAATCCACCCTCTGCAGCGAGAGATTTTCTCTTGCCCCCCTGCCGAAAGCCGCTGTCATCACTCCAGCCCAGCGAGCCCATCTGCGGGCCGGGGGGGCCGATAGCTGCCGAGTCAGACACTGGATACTCCACACTGCAGCTGCCCACTGTCACTCAACCCCCTGGGGAGCTGAAGCAGAGAGTGGCCCGAGGAACGACTAGGCACCGCACTGCTATCAGATGTCCTCGTTCAAAGGCCACCTTGAAATATCACCCTGCACTTGTGCAATATGAAACAACTCTGCAGTCTGACAGAAGGCACACTAAATATGGTCCCCCACTACGTCAAGGCCAAGAAACAAAGGTCATGTTTTATTGAATTACACTCAACCAACACAAACCTAGCAACAGTGAGACAGGAAGAGAGCGAGAAGGAAAGGTTGGGAATAAATCCCCGGCTATGCATTCAGACATCTGGTGAAGGAGCTCCCCAAGGCAGGTCCTGCCAGGAATCCTGGATGAAGTGCCTGGGAATGCCTTAATGTATTACAAGCCCTTTCAGACAGCAGCTTAGTGGGTAACCACAGAAAACTGGGCAGTCAGGGACACCAGATACAGCTGTCCAATTGATTCTGATCACTGTATTGTTGTTTAACCCGAGGAAAGACAATTAACCATGAATGTGGCCATCAAATAAGACCCACTGCAAGGAGCACAGCTCACCACTTGTTGGCACCAAAGATCCTGGGAGCAAGGGTGGGGACAAGGTAGTCGGCCAGGCACAGGACCATCACCAGACAGGACACCCCGGTCAGCACAGATGGGTCCAGGTAATAGATCATCCTGCAAAGGGAAACAGGAGTCAGACAGACTGCGGCAGCACAGCACACACAGGCTTCGTACTGAGAGAACCGCCATCTGCACAGACGGAGGAAAGCATCATGGTTACACTTGTCAAAATGACAGAACAGGATGAGAAATGGAAAATCCAAATGACCCAATTGTCTCGGTTGGCAGATTGCAAGTTAAGATCCACCTACACTGTAGGTAGGGTGTGAATCTATCAGAGGGAGTGACTAGAGCACTTGACCACCACACCCATCAGGATCTGTGTCACCTCGTAACTACACTGGGATTACTGTTCCACACTGTTCCTGTGCGGCTGCAATGGTCTGCTTCAATGGCACACAGTTATTTTTGGGCCTTAGAGGCGAATCTGCATTTTAGTATGTGGGCAGGGCATTAGTTTTAAGCCAGAGAAACATATGGGGTCTGTACACAGCTTTTCCTAACACAGCACCCAGCAAAAAAAAAAAGCTCATCTTGATCGATGCAGAGATTAAGTCTAGAAATCAATAGAAAGAATCGATGATGGATACTGGGACAAAGATATTGCTTGTACTTTGCTGAGTAACACTCACATGATTTTACAGATGTTGCTAAGCTCTGCAAAAGCAACCCTTGTGGTTTCCCTCGTGATAAAACCATAGCAGATAAAGAAGCTTAATTGGACTGCACAGACGCAGAAGATGCCTTGGCTTAATCTCAAGAACCATCTTCACCATCTGCCCCCCCGCTATAGGGCAACGGGCACTGCACACGTACAGTGCAGATCCAGCTGAAGGGGGCGCTGTAGAGTATATCTGTGCAAAAGGAGCACTGCATGGAAGGGAAGGGAATGTACATCAGGCTCTGGGAAGGACAAGTGAAATACTCGAGCATCTATGTCAATGTCCTTCAACTGCTTGGGGCTGCTATTAAACCGAGATCTATTCTCGATCTGTATTAAGAACCCGGGGTCCTAAGAGTCTATGACGTTGTCTCCGTTCTCCAAGCATGCTCTGCCAAGATCTCAGGAAATCCGTGAGAACGAGAGAAAGCCACTCAGCCCGTCTTGTTTGCTTGATTGGTCGTGTTTTTGCTCTGTGCATCGCAACCAGCTGTTTCCCCAAAGGTTCTTGAGAAACCTGTGTCAGCCAAGCTGCTGGGTGGCTCTGCTGCAGACTCCCAGGACTACCCGGGGACTCCGGAGGGGGGGCTAGGCGAACACGGGTGCCGGCGGGTACTCACAGGAAGAGCAGGGTGGTCACACCCATCAGGGCAGCAGGGAACCACGGTTTCACCCAGCGCAGCACCTGGTCTCCGGCCAGGATCACCTCTCCCCAGGCCTGCAGCTGCTCCTCCAGCTGAGCCGTCTCCTGGGCCTGCGGGGGGACACGCGACAGAACCGGCTCAGCACCGCGGGGACCGCTCCACAGTGGGCAAGACGCCACGCCAGAACCAAGCCTGGTTCTGGACGGGAACCTTCAGCTTTGAACCTTCCAGTAAATGGGCGACATACTGGATCAATTGGATGGGCGAGGGGCTGCAGGACAGAACAGAAGCGTCTCTGCTGGGACTACCCTTGACCTAAATCACCCAGTTTCCCCACAAAGTCAGCCTCTCACATCCCTGAAATAGCAACACAGGAGGATGAGAAGGTATGCCAAGCTCACATGTTTAAACACATCTTTATATCCAGTCTGGGACAGTGCGGTGGCTCTGTGGTTAAGGATCTGCGCCTGTGGCTGGAAGGTTGCTGGTTCGTATCCCGCGGCCGGCAGAGGAATCCTACTCCGTCGGGCCCCTGAGCAAGGCCCTTAACCCCAGCTCCTCCAGGAGTGCTGTATAAATGGCTGACCCTGCGCTCTGACCCCCAGCTTCTCTCTCTGTCTGTGTGTCTCATGGAGAGCAAGCTGGGGTCTGCGAAAACATAAATTCCTAATACAAGAAATTGTATATGACCTGATCTGATCTTATTTCATGTGAAAGTTAATCGCCCTCTAGTTCCACAAACAGCAGTGTTATCTGTGCCCTGTTGCACAGTCCCTGGCCATACACTAGTGCCAAACTGAGCCACATCCCTGTACCTGTACAGATAAACTTCTGAGAAACACTACTGTTACACATACAACTGTCTACACTGCACTCTTCCTCGGGGCTAGTGTTCGACAAATATCAAGTCTTTTACAAAACGTACTGGGTTTCTTAAGAAGCAGTAAGTGCTGAACACCAGCACAGGCTCTTCTTGAAAGCTTTCAGTTTAGAAAAACCAAAGTAAATGACGGAAACCTCACGCGCCCAACGAACACTGCTGGCTCACGAGTGCTGCTGGAAGGCAGCGGCGTGCCGAGTGATTTTTGGACAGGGTGACTGCAGATTAAACCCAGTCATAAAGATGAATGGGTTTTCGAGCTTCTTTCGGGAGGAAGTGGGCGGACCTGAGCTCTGCCACCCTCCTAGTGACAGGAGGTCAGGACCGCACCTCAGACAGTCCAAGACAGGTGAGTCACAGCCTACAAAGAGTTTCTGGGCTGGAAAGAATGTGCAAAAGACAAGAAAGTGAGCTGTCAGTCACTCACATGTCAGCCACCCCTGTCACTTGGGTTGCCGGATTCCTGTGCTGGGAAACGCCCAGAATCAGAATGCGAGGTGTTGCAAACCGAAGCTGACCCGTCCTGCATTTAAAAAGACACCCCGGACTCAAAGCTCCCAACTCCTCAACGGGACAAAATTCCAGCGGCGGCGGCGGCGGCGGCGGCGACTCCAATCATCGGGCTGCCAGCGCAAGCTGTGCTCCTCTCGCCACCTTCACTGCGCACACGCCTCTCTGATACTAGCGAGCCCAGGGCAACAATCTCTCTCTCTCTCTCGGCGTGTGGTGGAGTGTCACCCAGCCAAGATAAGCGAACAGCACATTCTGCTTGTGCAACTCCACTCTCCCCGGCACGGCTCTGCATCTCAACTTCGGGGCGAGGGGCGAGGGGCGAGCGGTGTAGGGGGGGCACCGGTGTACGGCATCACGAGGCTTGAACTGAGGCACTGCAAAATGACGAAAGCTTGAGGAAACAGAACATATCCCCTTTTGTTTTGGGTTTTCCCCCCCTCTTATTCGTGAATAATTCAGAGCTCCAGGCCAAGGACTGGGTGGTTTCCGCCATAGCGAGAACCGTAGCTAAATGCACACACCTGACGTGCAAACCCACACGGCACATTTTCACTACGTGACGGCGGTGCACGATCACCAGCACCACCGCCATCGATTTCTCCGGTGTATACGAGACAAAGGCATCTTTTAACGTCAGGATCCGTTGGAGAGGGAAGTGAAATCTGAAAAGCGCAGCCCTCTGTGTCCTGCACGGTGACAGCTCAGGATCATTTCACACGATGTCAGAGGAAGACAAGAGGTCCTGTCATAGGACACACTACCCACCCCCAGCCTTCTGCGTTTTACAGCAACTGCGAGCCTTTTAAAGATGGCAGAAGCCCGAGGTGAGCCGAGAGATTAATAAAGAAGAGACGAAAAAAAACGCAAAACACAAGGTCATCCAGGCACAACAGCTCCCGAATCTCCACAAGACGCACGAAAACGCTCCGGTACTCGATCCTGCAACGACTGCAAGCTCTTTTAACCGATATTAAAATTGCTCACAAAAATGACCAGATCTGCATTTGGCTCTAAACGCCTGGGCTTGACAGGACACGGGTCGTCAAAATTACAGACAGGAAAACGATTAGCTGCAAAAAAAAAAATCAGAAAGGAGGAACGACCGATTTAACGGCTGGGAATTGAAAATAAGCAGCAGAACCCAAGATCGGTCGGATCAACCTCGTCGAAGCGCTTAAAATTTAAAAATAATTTAACGTACCAGCAGGTTGGAGCTTTTATTGTCACCTTCCGCCATAATGCGACGCCTGCAGGGGCTTAAATACAAGATGTAAGAGTTTAACCTGGCGTTTCGAAATTGAATTTAAAAGCGTTGCACAACCCGCCGGACCTCCGCGCCCACAGCTCGCAACACGAAGAAGACAGGAGCAGCTCCGGTCTGCAGAGTATAGCTAGCGAGCACGTCCCCGCCCCCGGCGCGACCCCCTCTGGGACTTGTAGTTCTCTTACGCAATCCACGCCGCGTCTCGTCGCTCGAGAACGATCCGTAAAAAAACTACATCTCCCACCGCCCCGTTTCCGCAGAGAGGAACGCGCTTGGCTTTGTCCGACAAAAAAAAAATCAAGATTGATCAATTGTATTGTCGACAGATGTTGACGGCCGTCGATGTCCAATCAGTTTCTAATCGGTCAATCAAATGACCCCACGCACTAAGCAAAGGATTCAAAATGATATACACGGGCACTTGTTCTCTGCTTGCATGGCGCCCATTGGCCAACTCGTTTCAAAACAACATATTCTGGCCAGTAAGAGTGGAACGAGGGCGGGCTCAGTGGTTTGAATATTAACATCCCTTCTCAAAACATTTTTTTTTGGCAGGGTGTGCCTGTTCTTGGACCCCAGGTTGCCAGATAAGAGTAATTAATCACAGGGCAGCCGCCGTCGCCATACAAACCAGGTTATCTTGTCCTGGAGAAAAGCTCCTTGTGCTTGGGAGCGGGTCTCGAAAATAAGACTGCACCAACCTTCCCACCCAACAGCTTCTGTTTCAATGCCCAGTGCGCAAAAAAAAAAAAATGCCCAGAGAGTAGCCGTAGTTCATAAAGCAGAACAAAAAAAAGTTTTTTTTTACATAACGATCAACCCTTTAACTTCCTTTATCAATTCCTTGAGTAACAGAATGAACGCCTACCCATGTCCTAGTTTTCACTCCCCCGCTGGTTTAAATGCAGCAAGATCGATCTCTGATGAATTTCTGTAAATCAATCCCAGGCGCTGGTTCAGCACTACAGCCGAGGCTGAAGTTGCATTAAAGATTCACGTCACCGGAACCTCACAGTTTCGAGACCTACGGTACCTGGCTCCTCTTCGGCGAGTTCAGTGCTCGAGGCGTGAGAACTCGTCTCATGCTTGCTCGTCTCGCCACTAATATGCTGGTGCATGTGCGGGGTTCCCCGATTTCTCCAACGCGCTGACAACCCCAAATGCCTGTCCCTCAGCTCGCAAGGAAACCTTGTACAGCAGGACTCCTTCAGGAGTGTACCAGGTCAGAGATTTCACAGGAGTCTCACACTTGACCACTTTTCTTAATTGACAAGTACAGTCTGTATTCATATTTCATGTACACTTACAATCCATTACAACAATTAACTATTTTGCAACACCGTGGCATGAAAAAAACAAAACAGGAGTTTTAGTATTTTTTAACAAAATAATTCCTTACAATTCTATGGCGCTTTTCTGGGCACTCCACTCAAAGCGCTGTACAGGTAATGGGGGCTCCCCTCCACCACCACCAGTGTGCAGCCCCACCTGGATGATGCAACAGCAGCCATAGTGCACCAGTACCCTCCCCACACACCAGCTGTCAGTGGGGAGGAGAGCAGAGTGATGAAGCCACTTCAGAGATGGGGATTATTAGGCCATGATTGGTCAAGGTCAGTGGGAAATTTGCCCAGGATAACACTCATGTTTTTTTTTGTCACTTTACAGGAGGCACTATGTACCCTCTTCTGGAAGAACAAGTTTTTTTTAATACATAAAGCCCAATAACACTTAAATCAATCATTAATAGTTTATAGTTACATTTTTTTACATCAGTAATTGCACTTGTTCATGGACAACTACTAAGATGTACAGGGCAGACAGCTGAAACGGATTAGCCGTTTTCGCACATTTTTGCAAAGACTAAAAATGCAGTGGATTTTAATTGACCGTAATTGATTTGATACGTATGTGCAAAAGTGAATATAATTAACCGTCAAGTTTACACAAACAGAATATTTCTTGTTCTCACTAGGTGTTCTTGCCAGATGGCAAATCTAACCCAGGTTTTGTTTGACTTGGCTGGTCTGACTGCAGCTAAATAGACGCACTGAAAACCTTAGTTCTCTGCCATTGGGATTTGATTCAAAAATAAAGCCGCAGCTGGTCAAGATGCATCTTAGAAGCTATCGTGACTTCCTACTTGCAATTTGTTACTCCATGCATACAAATCTGAATGTTCACTACAACTGCCCTGAAAGATTTAAAAAGCTTCGCTGATGAGTTTTATAAAACAAAATAAAGCCCCCCCCCACCCAACAGAAGAAAAAGCGAAAGTATAGACAAATTTTAAAACCTGCTGGTTTATTTGTGCATCAAACAAAACGGAATAAAATCTTTAAGAAACAACAATTTGCACCGTCACCAAAACAATCACTTTATTTATCGTCTCCCACAAAGAATGTAAAACTGGAAGAGATCTAGATTAGTAAAACTCAAGCTAAAGGGGATTAATATAGATAAACAGGAATGGCACATCTTTTCACTGGCAAGTCAAAAAAAAATCAGCCCCTTTTTTGCAATGGGCTTTTCAAAAGCAGGAACAGTGGGAGAAAAAAAGTGTCTACAATACACAACAGAGATGCAAATCAAGAAAAAATAAGTATAAATCAACAAACTGCTCTACATGTGGCTTTTGAATTTGAAAGTCTCTAAGAAACGAACGCATCTTTGCTCAGATACTTAAAAGACATGTCTTTCTCTTCTGCTTTTCATCCATAAATCAATCAGAAACGTCGTCACTAAACAGGTAACTGGATTTCTAGAACTGAAGCATTATACAGAATGCCTGAAACTTTAAAAAAAGAAAACATGCCAGCCAATTGCTCTTCATCGCATTGCAAACCTTCATCGAATAAAGACTGCAACAAACCCATCTCGCCTGTTTAGAGCAGTGTTCAAGAAGCCTCTTCGTGTCCAATAAAAAGTGCGATTCTGATGACACCATTTCTGAAAGAAGTCCTCTGTTTTCTGACTTCAGCTCTCGGGCTGACAACCGAGTTCACTCGAGCCTCCCTTTCTTTGGCCACCCTGTCCTCTCTACCTGCCAGTGAACCAGCTTTGTTGCGGGGGCAACAAGCAGCGTTGGACCACCACAAAAAAACAAGAAAAAAAGTCAAGAGGCTCCTAACAGGATGGTTTTTCCCCTTTCTCCCCTCTCCGTTGAAGTACTTTCCAGAACCATGCACTAGGTCTGATGGATGTCGGAGTATCCATCTCTCTGCCTTACAGGTGTGAGGAAAACTACCTGGGGTGTTTCTGCGGAATCCTGTTTCCTGTAAAGTCCCCACCGCAAAACCTTTTCTGCATGTTCTTGGAGTTCAGGAGAGGTGTTTTTATTTATATTTATTACGGGCAGGGGGGTGGCTCAGGCTGGGCGCCTGTCGCTTCCCCCCCTCCCCATTCCTGTCACCCCCCCACCTCCTAATGAGAAGGGTGCAGACCCATTCGTGGTGTTATCTGGATCGCCGGGTGCAGCTGTGCTACGGGGATCCGGAGTGGGCCCCAGGGAGGATTGCTAGCCCCCCCTCCCCCCCACGGTGCTCTGTGGCTCGCTTGCCCCAGACCCAGTGGATTCTGGTGGATTTCTGCCCTTCCTGGACCAGAGATCTGCTGGCTTCCAGTTCACACCCAGGCCGTCCAACCTTCATACAGCTGGGCCAGGTTATCCAGGTTCGTAGCTTCCTTGATCACACAGTCCACCTGGAAGGGCAATGAGGAAGAAAACCGGTGAGCTGGGCAGGCCTGGGTGTCTCCATTCACACGACAGCTTGGGGCTGAAGACGTCAGGACAGGTTACCAATGAGACGAGGCCACCCAGCCCATCTGGTGCTTGTCAACACATGTCAACGTTTCCTTGCCTCACATGGGATCTTGCCAGATCCAGGAGGGTGTTGCCACTGCCCTGATGTGTTTCGAAGGTTCAGCCTCACCTGCTCTGTTACACTCATCCTCCTGTTGGGGTCCACATCTCTCCCCTCCAGTTTGGCCTTCACTCGCTTCCACACACTGACAGCATACGAATTCCGCTCCTGGACAGCTGTGCAAACGCAAGGAAGAACAAAGCGTCAAAAGCCTTCTCGAAAATCGAAAAACACGCATGCGACCTGTTTATTAAACAAGAAATAAATGCTCTTCTGAAACAAACAGCGAGAACAAAGCTAAATTCTATCCCAGTCTATTTACAAAAATCCTTTTAACCTAGGAAACTCATTAATTGAAAGAACTGACTATGCATTAAAAGCTCGAGCAATTACTTCTAAATGCAAAGAGTGGCAAACTTTTCTAAGGTGTCTTGTGCCGAAATACGAAGTGAGCCACACACCTCTCCCTGTTTTTGGGTCCCTCACAGCCCTCTTGGGGCTGGGGGCCAGTCCTTTGCTGGTAAGCAGTAGGGTGCTGGGCGGAGTGTCCGCTGAAGTACCCAGGTTCCGTGGGAAGGGCTTGCGCGCATTCTGGGACATGTTGTCCGGCTGCGTCTTCGGCCCACTGCAACGCACTGCTAGAGACACAGGATTGAAAACACCGCTTTCACTCGCCGCTTCATCGGTTTCACAGCTGCAGAAGACGCTCTTAAAGCAAAAAGGTCTCAAAAGGGTCAACACCTAAACTAGAAATGAATCTGAGCCACATCAGTTGTAATTAAGAACCCATGTACTCCGGGCGCTAAGTCTACAAAGGCTTGAGAATTGACCCTACCTGCAGCAAAGCTTGTTTGCATGCTGGAGGAAGTGGGACTTGCACAGTCACTCGCTCTCTCGGTCACCAGAGGTGAGGCAAAGCCTACTAGCCCATTGTAGACACTGCAGATTGAGAAGAGAGACGAGTCAGGGAACGATGGTGGATTCAGACTGAAATTCAGAACTAACAGAAGATCAAATGGAATCAGAAACGTCAGCCAAAGCAGTGATCTGTCATCAGCCTTGTCCTTAGAAGCATGCCTGCGTGCCGATACAGACCTCTGGCTCTGTACTTTGAGCTCCTTCAGTGTGGCTGGGATTTCCTGCAGCAGCTCCACCTGCTCCTGACTGCGCGGTTGCCCTGTGGACTGGACCACGGTGAAAAGCACAATCTGGACGTTGTCCTGCCACGCCTTGTACTCCGATAGGAACTGACGCACACTGCCCTCGTATGGCACATCCTCGCCCTCCACCAGGGCATTCTCTTCATCCTGTGAGAAATTGTCAACACAAGAACAGTTTCAGAACACTCCCATGAACGCACAATACCGACAATATGCTGTTACAACCCTTCCAGTCTACCTTGTGATGTAAATATTCTACAGAAACTTTCTGATTAAGCAGAATGCACAAGACACATATTCAATCAAGACTGCTAAGTTCCATCGGGCAGAGCTTTGTAAATGTTCCCAGCCCTGGCAGAGGTACAGACCTTGGCCATGGCCCGCAGCAGGTGCTTGACATCAGCCAGCTGGCGGTTGTGGGTGGACAGGATGCCCTTGATGGTGTCCACCAGCCCCTGCAGGGTCTCGGTGACGCTGTCCAGCTGCTGCTCGCGCTCCGCCTGCACTGCCCTCTGAGTCGACATCTCCTGGGTCAGGAGCTTATGCGCGCACACCAGCCAGTCAGGGCTGCCAATGGGCGTGTCCAGCCCGGCACTCTGCAAGAGAACACCACTACCTCTTGAGCCCTGGACACTCATGGAAAAGGACAGACTCCACCTTCATTCAATGAGCCTGTGGTATGGAGAAATGCAACAATCCCATTGGCCTCTAATGCTTCCTATTTATTCACCATTTCCAGAAACTGCCTTACAGAGTAAAGGAGAGCAATCAGAACTCAATCCTCACAAGCGCCTAGGAGAGAAACCTCCCTCCAGTGAATGATACGAGGTGCTCTGGTACCAGATTCCTGCAGCTTCTAAGCAACCAACATGACTTTCGTCTGTAGTTCTTGCAGTGCAGCCTCCCTCAGACTCACCAGCCTGTGCAGCAGGCGCAGCTCCAGCGGCGAGACGGAGCTGTTGAACTGCGCCGCATACGAACAGGTGGCTTGGCAGCGCTTGACCAGGTCGAACAGCGCGGCGTCCATGCTGAGCGCCTCAGGAGTGCGCGTGCGCAGGCTCTCGAGGTTCAGGATGGTGCTGCAGAGGAAGGTGACCTGGCTGGTGCGCTGCCCTTCCTTCATCACCAGCGCACGCCGCTCCCCGATCGTCGCCTCAAAGTCCTGCAGCACCGGCGCCAGAGCAGGGTTAGCCCCCCCGGCCCATTTCAGACGCTGCTCAATACTGCCCTCTAGTGCAGCCAGCTTCTCCTGCAAGAAGAGCACATTTGTTTCCTGCTGCTAAAGCTTCTCGCATTACTATCATCCTGTCACAATCATCTTCAGCTCCTAAAAAATTTTTAAGTTAAAACTGTTTGCGGCCAAACTGCTTCAGGATTTAAATCTAACAAAGGCCAAATAAATGCCACTTCCATCCCTCCACGTTGCGGAGGCGGAGCCACATCTCACCTGCACGCTGGCAATGGACGCCTCGTCCTGGCTCAGCTTGTACAGCTTCTTCTTCATGTTGCTGAGGATGACGGAGCGCGGCGGGGGGCTGACGGACATCGGCTGGTTCCGTGTTCCCAGCACATCTTCGTGTTGCCACTGCGGAGGTGGGTGAAAACGGTCAGCACAAACCCCAAGGAGGCTGGATCAGAACTGAACTTTAAGGCACGAGGAGGAGAACTCTGGTCTTCTATCACACAAAAACACTAACTCTAGTGCATGCTGCAAATGTGTCAGTGTGTTGGAACTAGCAGCATCCTCAAGCGTGCTGGTAATGCTCCTACCTGGAACATGGCGATGTGGAGCTGCGTCCTCTGGAGGCTGACTTTGCAGGCTTCAATGCTGGTCTCCACGCGCCTGACCAGGTCCAGCTTCTTCCAGGCCGTGTCAAAGGAGCTGGCCAGCACCGTGGCTCGGTTGAGGAGGAGCTGCGACAGCCGGCCGGCCTGCACGCCCTGCTCCACTGCCTTCTTGCACATGTCGTCCAGGGACACCTTGCCCTCGGCGCCAAAGTCCTTGGCCTCCACCTGTGCGATAAGGTCCATTCCCAGAGCGCTCAGGGCGCTGCACAGGGCCAGTCCCAGCACCTGCGTGGGCAAGCCCATCAGCATCTGCCTCACAAAGTCTGCCGTGAAGGCCTTGATGGGCCGGGCCATCTGGTCCTCGTTCACAACCACAGTGCCGCGGTACATCGATTTCACCCCAGCCAGAGGCACAGGGCCGTTGGAGGGGCCCGGCTCTTCAGAGGGGGGAGGACAGGTTCCTGTGCAAGGAATGGCAAGAGTGAACCAACGGACAACCTTCCAATGCAAGTCTGAAAATCACACAGGTTCATCATTTGTGTATACAGAAACATACAGTAGAAACTTTTTATTGAGGGTAAAGAATGCATACCACGGATCAGGGTTTAGTCTGTTACCGCTATTAAAAGTATTCCCTGAAACAAGATACCAAAACCAGAATCTGACTTCGTCGGACAGATGCTTATTGCGTGTCTCGGCAAGTCCAGGCCTGTCCTGGAAACGGGCTGGGGTGTACAACCCTGTGCAGGAAGCCAGTAAATCGCAGGACATGTGTGCGAACACACTCTGACACCATCAACCGCACCAGCAAGTCTTTCGAAGGTGGGATTTCAGTGGGACGTCTGCCACTGCAGCGGCTGTGAAGCACTGTTGGGGACCGCCCTTGAGCTCTCCCACTTAAGAGGCTCTCAGCAAGGCGATCGACAGCGGCGCTCTCACCAGAGAGGGTCTGAGCGAAGGAGCCGCACAGCCTGAAGAAGTCGCGGATGGTCTGCAGCCTCCTGAGGAAGAAGATCTCCTCCAGGACCTGGCGGTGCTGGGCGCTGTCGAAGAAGTTCGCCTGCGCCGCCCGCGCCTCCCGGACCACGTCGATCTTCCGCCACGCCGCGGGCACCTCCATCTTGTTGAGCTGCGCCGAGAGGGGGGGACTGGTTAGGGCTGCAAGCTTAGGAGCTGCAGACGGGGCACAGCACGTGCGGCATTTACAATCCACCACAGTTCTCATCAAGGCGGGTCCTTCACAAAACAGGGAAGTCCTCTGCACTCTGAGTATTTGAGAAAGAGGAGCTCCTTTCTTGATGGAATTAGAAACCTCGCATTCACCAAAATTTTCCGTGCACGAATGGTAGAGTGAGTCACCTGAGAAAAATGTTGCCCTAAAGTTTCAAGGTGGGTCCTTTAAGACGGCTATTTCACACAATAAAATTCCTTTTAGCGACCTGCAACAGCCCTCAGCAGTCCAGCCTGTCAGGAAATACAACTAAATTACTCAGCTCCGTCAGGAGGACACATGGTGTGAACCAGTGCAGTACACTGATTTGTGAACTAGCTCAGAAATTTAGTCTGCATAGCGCAGAACTGCTTACAATTACTACACTATAAACTGAAGACAAGACGGACTATGATTTCTTTCACGTGTGCTCATCTGTCCGCTGTGGAGAAGATTCAGGTTGCTTACATGAACGCTGCAGTTCTCTACCTGAAAGAATCAGCCCTGGGTCTCCAGAAATGACATCAAGCCACATCACTTTACAGGAGGCTGCTGAGCTGACTTTACCTTTTCTACCAGAAGCCCAAAAGCAGTTTCCAGCTGTGCAAACATCCCATCGAAGGCCACCAGCAACATCTGTCCCGCGCTCATCTTGGGGGTTTCCTGCACAGACCCCTCAAGAGAGCGGGGCTGAATGAGCTCCGAGTATTGGGCTCGCAGCATCCTGCAACACAAAAAAACACTGTCTACTGCCAACTGACGACTCTCAGAGCGCTCAGGATACGCCTGTGTCAGTGAATGTCACTCTGTGGGGTCACCACAGGGGAACACCGTACCCAGGCACTGACAATTTCAATTTCATTTAGAAAACTGAGTTATCAGTCATTTTTGAAGCAACAAGATACCTACTATTCTTAATTCATTCAGTGCACAAATATGGTCCATTCCCCCTATATGCTTTTATACTCCAAAGTTTGTTAACCATTGGAAAAAGGTTTGAGAACGTATATAAGAGATTAACTTGAGTGTGGTGCCAACAAGCCATCAAGCTACAGAGAGGGCATTACGGTCACCGCTGAGCCCTGCTACCTGGTGACATCAAGGTAGTGGGAGTCGGCCTCCTCATCCAATCCCATGGCAGCATTGCGGAGGTGGGCCTGTAGAGCCTCGCCCAGCCCCTGCAGGGAGACCCCGTCGGCACACTGCTCGATCAGGGCGTCCAGCTCGAGCAGCATGGCCTCCAGCGTGCTCTCCCCCTTCAGCATGCAGCGCAGCGCTTCCGGGAAGATGATCTGCCGGAAGTTTGTGTTCAGCTCCTAACACACGGAGGGGGACACCGGAGATACATGAGTACACACACGCACCATAAAGAACACCACATGAGGAAGTCTACTGTCCAAAGACTCTTTTAAGGTCTTCAGGAACTGCTAGGGAATGATTTTCAATATTGCAGTTTAGAATAAAATCCCAAGGTTTAACTTGCAGTGAGAAAAAGTGCTACTTTTAAATGTTTAAAGAGACAATGGCTCCACGTTTTGAAAGAAAATCAGTCCAAAATATCCAAGCATAATGCTTATCAAACAACAGAGCAAAACAGAAGCTGCAAGACTATCAAAATGACCCTGTAAAGACCTCGTAAGTCATCAGCACAAAACACAACAGTACTCAGACAGTAATAGCATGCAGGTGATTTAATGTAAGCGGCTTATGTCCTGGCCTTACTTGCAGGCAGGTGTACACCCCGTTGGCCAGGTAAACGGCCTGCGCGGTCTCGGCGGGGCTCGGGATGTCCAGGTCATGAGGCAGCAGCTGGCACTGCTGCAGCAGCTGCACCAGGCAGGCCACGTTCCCGCTCATGCTGCACAGCTCCTCCAGGAACCAGGCGCCGTCCCGGGACATCAGCTCCACCAGCTGCTCCCCGGCGCTGGCCGCCGCGCCCTCCATCACCAGGTTACGCCTGCCGCGGCCACACGGGGGGGGAAACCTTTCATCAGCAGCTCAAGTCCCCCAACAGTCTGCAGCCATTCTCTTACATTACTGTCAAGGTCTAGAGAGGTACGCTTTGAAAGCCTTCTTCATTTCTTTCAAACAAGGCTTTTATTTATAACACTGGCACATGCAAATGACGTTAGTAGTGGCGGCAAATAAAAATGTTGTACTAAACTCCCTTCATCGTTAAGCATGGATCGTCTCCTCCTCCCCTTGCCTACTGACTTCAATGCGTTCAAGCCCTGCCTTCAGGGTTAAGGAGACTGAAGGCGACATTTCGCATCCGTGGAGCTGCAAGCGAATGGCCAGTGGCCTAGCGGCCTGAGGGGGGCCGCGGGGGGTCCCCGTGTCGGGACTGACCTGGTGAGAGCGCAGAGGGCGGAGACGATGATGCCGGCCAGGCTGAGCGAGCCCAGCTCGCCGTTCTCGCGCAGGAAGACGGCGATACAGCGCTCGATCTCCTGCAGCTGCTCCTCGCACGCCGGCACGCTGGCGCCCTCCGCCTTCAGCCGCTCCGCCTGCCGCAGCAGGCGCGCGTTGACCTCGGTGGCGTGGTGCTGCAGCGCCATGTCCGTGCTCGACAGGAACTGGCAGACGGCTGGAGGCGGCTGCGGCGCAAACTGCATCTCGTACCTGTCGGTTTCACAACACAGCAGCGACCGTTTTCAAACCCGGCTCTCCGATTCTTCCGTGAACAGCAGGGAACTCGATTCGCTTTCAAAGATAAACCGCTAACAATCGCCAGTCTTTTGCAAGCAAGTCATGTCCCTTCAGGGTGATTTACAAGATCCAAATTCTATCTTCTGTCAGTATTCTCCTAACACGTTCTGCAGGAAGGGTTAATGAAGTGGTATTCAAGTCCAATTCGAATAAAACCTATATTATCACTTAATTAGGAGTCTCATAGGATGGTGGGGAGAAAATTGAAAGTTTGAACCAAACAATAAAAATCTATTTCCTGGCAAGTTCATTCGCTGGTCTCAGACACCTGTGCAATAGCATCTTGTATATCTAAAAACCCCTGTCCTGCCTTTAAAGCTTTTATCGGATGTGACAGCATCTTCACCACCAGAGGCACTCACTTGTGGTAGATGGCCTGGCAGTGCTCCACACTCATGTCGCAGATGAGCTCCTCCATCCACTGCTTCCACATGTGGGCCCGGTGCCGGCGGAACACGGCGCGGGGGTACAGCAGGGCCACAGTGGCGTAGCTGTGCAGGTGCTCCAGGCAGCCCCTCAGGAGCGACCGCCTCTGCTGGAACAAGGCGCTAACCTCCCCCTCCAGCTGCTCGCACTGGCTGATCAGGTGCGCCTGACCCGCGTTTTGCAGGAAAGCGGTGGCTGGCACGTAGCTGGGTGGGCCTGGCCGGGCAGGAAACGGGCAGGGAGCGTCAAAGAGCGCAGAGCAGTTGTGTGCCCGGAGGTATTTTTTTAATTACTTATGTTTTAGTGTTCTTTTATGAATATACAAAAGCAATCAAAAATAAATGTAAAAAAAATTGCCACTCGTCTCAAAACAAAGTTTTGCAAATATTTCTCCCGAGGTATTTATGCAGTTCAATAACAAGAGTTATATTACATAAAGAAAAAATACCATGCAGCTTACAGAATTCACGTTAATATATGTATTCTAAAAAGATAAACGCAAAACAAGTGAAAAGGCTGAGAGAGACAGCCCCTACCAGGTGTCACCAGTTGAAGACCAAGTAATTAAATACAGCAAGGATCTCTTACCCAGATCAATGGGGCTGCTGATTTCCTGCAGGAGGCTGGCAAGTTGAGTGGCTTCTAGACTGGCAAAGGCAGCCTGGTACTGGGATATCCACTGCTCGAAGTCCGACAGCTTAACCTGGATGGCCTCCTGCACGGCCCGCTGCCGAGACTGCAGCTGGGTGTGCTCCGAGTACCTGAAGCAGGTAAACCAGGTTACAATGACAGTGCTCTCCCGTTGTACAGGGCAAAGATGGGGTCCATCACTCCATTATCATCTACACAATAGTCAGTAAAAACTCAATGGGCTGGTCTACAATCAGATTTCTACTTGCAGATTTCCCCCTTCTTGCTGCATGCACATTTGACTTTTTGCAGGCAAAGTGTCCCAGGTGGTACCAATACTAATTGGGGGGAAAAATAACAAAGCCATCTGAAGTCACTTTCACATCTGGCCTGTTAGTGCCTAACCTATACCTAACAGCATCTCAATCTCTGTAAAGATTTGTTCCAATAGGGAAATAAAGACAGGCCCTCCTCGCCCTCCCTGAATCTGTACTGTAGCGCACCTGTGCTCCAGTGTGTGGATGGGATGGTCGGTCCTGCTGTCTGCTCCCTCCAGGAAGTCGATCTCCTCCAGCAGTTTGCCCTGCAGCTTCTCAACCTCAGTGAGCTGCTCCTGCAGGCTCAGGTACTTCTCCACCCCGCTCTCCACCTGCGGCAGCACTGTCAGCATCTCCTCTCGGTTCTTAAACCAGTTCACCTGCAAAACACAGGCGTGTCACTGGCGGTTCTTCAGGACTACATAGCAGGACAGTGCTAAACCTATGTAGTGGAGCTGGAACAAACCAGAAGGCTAACAGCTTGAAGGGCTCATATTCAGGATTGTGCAAGTTCTTAGAACCAGTGCCTGCATTTCCTACTGTTCGAGGCGACCACTGCTTTCACTAAATTTGACCTTGGCTGGTCAAGCAGACATAGTGAGCCCATAGTAGGACGATTGCTGTCTATGCAGTGCTTTGCATGTTGCATACAACCAAAAAATGCATTGATTTTAAACAGCTCATATCCCTCAGGGCAATCCCAACACAAACTAATACCCCCCCCGGCCTTCCAAAAAGAGAACACGAATGGGGTTTTGCAAATGATGATAGCTGCGAGAACTGACCTTGATCTCTGCTACGCGAGAGGAGAAAAGGCTGCGGGTGATGTCCCTCTCCATCTCTCTCTTGGTCTGCTTGCTCTCTGCCTGCTGCCCTCCGCCTCCGTAGACAGCACCAGCGAAGCCCACCTCCCCACTGGCTGTCCAGTCTACCAGGGGGTCGTACACAAAGGCCTCCAGCAGGGTCAGCAAGGTCTCTCGCCCTCGACGCATCATGTGGATCACCTGTGCAACCAGACCAATGGCAATTTGCAAGCACATTTAAAACTGCGAAGGGGCAAACATTTTACCTTTCACTCTCTAACCTATATTCAAGAAAATAAACCATACAACAGGGCTCACCTGCTCACAGGACAGCCTAAATATGCCCTCAACCCCGGTGACCCCCAGTGCAGTCTCAATGTTGTGGGTCATGCGGAAGGGGACCTTCTCCGGCACCCTCAGGCTCTTCCCTGTGATACAACGCAACATAAGCCTTCCACCAGTGGACGCAGAAGGTAAGAAACGCGGGCCGTGTCGGGAACAGGAGTTCATTCTCACCTTTTTCAAAGCAGACGTTGTAGTCAATGTGCACCACTTCACCTGTGGTCATGTCGATCAACACATTGTCCAGGTGCCGATCTCCCAGCCCAATGATGTATCCCACCATGGACATAACAGCCGTGGACCTGGCATAGGACTGCAAGGCAGCATTGGAAACACAAGACGCACGTTAATCTCAAGAGCAACATTAAGGCATGTTGCTTTTCACACGGGTCTCCCATTTTAAGCAATCCTTTTGAAATTTGGTTGAGCTGCAGAATTAAAAAGTATTTTTTTTAATCTGTCACCCCCCCCCCCCACTGCCTGTCCTGGCGCGGCTGGCGGTCTCACCTGAGTGACTCTCCACCACTCGCTGGGCGTGGTGCAGGAACACCACAGCTCCTTGGCAAGCAGGTTAGGCGGAGTGGCCTCCATCAGCTCCCTCAGGACGTCCCTCGTGACACTCAGCGGCCAGTCCCGCCGGGACACGTCCAGGCTGAGCCCCACTGCCTTCAGCGCAGGGCCGATCTTGCTGTAGTAGAGCTCACTGGGCCTGGGCACCATGGGTGGGTTCTGGGGCTGCTGGAAGGAATCCTGGACCTGGACATAAACACAGACAAGATGGTCAACTTTCAAGCTCAGAGCTGGATTAGAGACACTAAGCTCCGATGATATTAATCAAACATTGATGCTCCTCCGTAACCTTCTTGCTTACAGCTATGAGGCTCACGTGTCACAAACAGGGAAGTGGCTTGTGAAACCATCATCGCTTCCGAAAAAAGGCTTTCACGGTCTGCCGTCGGGGTTCTTCAGGTGTCCTACCTTCTGAGCTTGCAGGACGGCCTCCCGTTGCTGCCAGCGCTTGTACAGCCCAAAGAGGGGCGTGGCCCCATCCACCCACTGGATGAGTCCGGAGCGTGTGCCCAGGGGAGTGACAGAGTAGTGACGGGCATGGAAATGGGGACTTTCCTGCTGGTTCACTTTTGTAAACATGGTGTTGACAATGGAGAGGAACTGCATGATCCTTTCATCCAGGTGCAAGTCCTCCAGCCCTTAAGGGAGAGAGAGGGGAATGTTGTCACTTGATGGAAACACTTTCATCTGGCAGTCCTGAACTTTATGTACAGCAAAGATCTGTCTATATTGTGTAATGCAGCAGTAAAATATTGCTGGTTTACCTTTAAACAGGTAGGGGTAGTTTCTGCCATCAGAGCCCAGGAAGTAGAGTTTCTTGGGCTTGGTCTTGGTGGGCAGGATAGTGATGGTGTTGCCCACACTCTGGATGGTGATAGCGTCTGTCGCAGAAACCTCCCCAGGCAGAGCGATCTCAGTGCTCATCATGGCTGCCAGGCGAGGGCTGATCTCATCCAAATGCAACAAGTAACTCGCACGTTTCTGCGCACGCTGCTGCAGACTCAGCATGATCTTTGGCAGACAAAAGGCCAGTTGCACGATGAGTCAGTCAATACTATTCTGTCTCAGACTGCAGACATTACATACTAATATAGTGCACATAAATGTGTATACTCCCATATGCTCCAAATATTAAAGATCAATACATGAAAATATTGAGATAATTAAAAAAAAAGTATACAACGATAAAGATTCACCACACCATTCGCTGTGCTATTCAGGACAAAACAGAGCTGGAAATTGTATAACAAGCGTGCTGGTATATTTGGTGATTGTGTCATTTCATTGCCTAGTTGTAGTTTAGGGTACAGACCTGCTTGAAAGGTATCCAGCTGCTGGCAGGGTTGGCCGGGTTCGAGGGGTTCCTCAGTCTCTCCAGAGCGTTGTCAATGGCACTTCCGAAGTTCTCCTGAAACCACGTCTCATGGGGGGTCTCAGCGGGAGCTGCTGTAATGCTGCGCACATGTTCTAATGCAAAGACCACTGGCCTCATCAGAGCAGAGTGCTTCTCTCTCATGATTGCAATCTTCTCCTCTCTGAAACACACCGACGGCTCAGAAATTAAAGTGCCTGGGGGTTTACAATACATGTTCAAAGCTGCTTTTACCACAGGTGAGGAAAACCTATTTCATATGGGATCCGTAATGTTAAAACATCACTAGCCACGTCATATTACATACAGTGTTTTTCAAACAACATTTAAAGTTTCAATAGACTTGCAGGATCTAATGACTAGGAAGAGCGTGACAGTTTAGGAGCAACAAGGATAATAATCTCCAAGCAGCTCTCTACCTCTGTAATCAGACCTAAGTCTAGAGAATGCAGACAACATGTGTTCATAGGAACACATAAAGAGACAATAAGTTTCTAATAGAATTGTGACCTAATTTATTTCAGACCTTAAAAGAAAACAGTATTTGAGTCTATTCTATTATTTCAGAGAGCACGAATGCCAGGAAGCAAAGATGGGAGAGTAATATAGTCCCAAGTTCAAGCTGTAGTTAAAACAGGCAGCTGAGTTTTGAAAACATTACAAACGATCAAGTACAGATCCAGATTATATATATACTGTAGCGTGTTGTGCACATTCTGATTGGTCCATCAGTGTATGAAGATCGGAGTATCTATTCTGAAGGGCAGCTTAGAGTGTCAAAACCCGAGGGAAAAAGCAGAGAAGCTGCTCACTTGCGCAGTGTGTTGTTGTTCTGCACCCTCTTGACCTCGTCCTCCAGCTGCTGGATCCTGCGCAGGACGTGCATGTGCTGCTGCTGCAGGACCCCCAGCCACAGCTCATCCCAGAGCAGGGTGATGCGCCGCAGCTCGCCCACCAGCATCTGGACCTGCAGGAGAGCCGGCCACCGTTGGCCAGGAACATCAGCGGGAGCCTTCTGGGACATTCACACAGCACCCCCCCCCCCCGAAGAACAAACACTCATCCTTTCTCATTATTTATCAAACAAAAAAAACCCCACAGTTTATGCAAATTAAACCAAAGTGTAGACCATAATACATGTTAGAATTGATCATGTGAAACACCTAACCCTTACACAGAACTCTCCAAAACTGCAGAGCACAAATATACGAGTTCAACACTTTCCGAAACGGGTCTCTTCCCCCAAACTCCCCCACCCCCTTCTGCAGAACTGACAGTACCTGCAGCACCATAGTTGGGTTAGCAGAGGAAAGTTTGTCCACAATCTTGCTGTAGCAGTCCTGCATCATAGCTTGGTCCTCGCTGGAACACAGCACCATCTCCTCTCCCTTGCTGCTCTCCTGGGAGGCTGGGGCACTGCCCGCCTCGCTCTCGCCACCGCACAGCACCTCACCCTGGATATTGCTCAGCAGGGTGGGCAGAGCCGATGGCAGCTTGCCTCCTGCGAACCAGCGAGTGCTACAGTTAACACGCACGCCCCGGCATAAAGACCTTCCGATCCACCCCTCTGTCTCGATGCCAAAACCGAAACAGTCTTCGCAGTTCGCAATTACTAAGAAAAGGATACTGATGTAAAGCAATTGAGATTCATATAAAATACACAATACATGCTCAAAAATAAGTCTCATATACTTAAAGCATAGATGTATAGGGTATTTATATCTACAGTGAAATAACACTAAAATCGAAAGAACGATGTGCAGCTTAAAGGGGAACTGCAGTCCTAATTTCTCTCAGACTGGTTATTAAGTCTCCATAACAGAATAAATAAGACGGTATCGCAAAATTTAACAGATTTCAAATTAAGCACAAAACGGTGAACTTTGTGAAGGTACTGGAGAGTCGCCAACATTGTTGCCAACCGCTGGTCTTGCCACGGGTGAGAGCGAGCGAGCGTTTGTGCGAATTGTGATGTGAAGCAGCCCTTCCCGCTCACTAATCACGGTAATGGCTAATGTAACGTGATGTACCAGCGAATAAGGGCAGGTTGTGCAGCCGACATTTCACCGCAGAAATGTCCCACCCTGATCGGCATGCAGAGTCCACAAGTAGTATCTGTACTGCCTCAAAATCGAGAGCAATATTTCTAGTGGATTAAAAGAGATGTATTCACAAGCCTGCTTGTTTACAAGGTAATGGGGCTGCTTCATGTCACCGGACGTTTTCTGCCTCATTCGTGATCGCAGAACATGGTAATGTGCAGACCTGGCCACGTCTGGACACGTCTGACCGCTCTGCAGCCTGGGCCCTCACCTGCAGCCTGGGCCTCCCCTCCCAGGGAGATGGAGCCCACGATGGCCGGGTACAGGACGAGATGGGGGGAGTCCTGCGCCACCCGGCACAGCAGGCTGCAGATGCTCTGCCGGATGTAAACCTCAGGGTGGTTCAGCCTCGAGAACAGTTGCGGGATGATGCCTGACAAGATATGGGAAGAGGAGGAGGGGAAAAAAAAAAGGCGTTTGTGAACAACGCCTTGTAAGAACCAAACTGTTAGAGCTGCACAGGGGCTGCAGCCGGGGGGGCGCCCCACCTCTCCAGGGCGCCGTGGGCGTCGACGCCAGGCCCAGCTCCAGGCTCTCCCTCAGCTCCCCCGCGTGCTTCACCAGCAGCCGCAGCAGCCGCAGGGTCGCCATGACGATCATGTCGTCGTTGCTCTGGTTGCCGGGGTCGTCGCTCAGCAGCAGTTTCGGGTCGTCCTCGCTGATGGGCACCTGCCAAAACACAGGTACCGCACTTACAGCCCACTGAACCCGGGCACAAAAAACGCGGACACCCTAATAATGGCATACTGGTCCGAGCCAATAAAGAAAATGCTTCCTTCCAAAGCAACTGTTTTGCACCGGAAGAAAAACTGCCAAGATACACAACCTATGACAGTGCATCATACTTTCAGACAGGCTGTAACGCAAACACACAGAGGAACCGCACCCCAGCTGTAAAAGCCAGACACCCAACACCCGCTGTACTGACCTGCCCGGCGTTGAGCTTCAGGAAGGTGAAATAGGCCCGGCACGACACCCTGTACAGGCTGAAAATGCGGTCCACCACCCGGCGCCACACTCTGATGAGCCCCTCGGTCACTCTCTCCTCTGCTTCGGACAGCCAGGGGCACGAGCTCAGCAGCTGCCTCCAGATCACATCCACCATGTCATCCTCCTCGCTCTCCTCGTTCTGCAGAGCCATGTCTTCGTCCTGAGAACGACACGCGTGCTCTTTCTTAATTTAAGCTTAAATATACTCCATTCATGAAGCGCGTGGAAACAATAAGTGATCCCCAACATTTTCAGCTGATTGCTACAGCATTATATATCCCACTGTGCATCATCATCTTGTTCTATTTCTAAGAACCCCCCCACCAAGGAAAACATATAAGACTCAGGAAAAACACACCGTTGGCGTTATTTTCCCCCACCAACCTGGATTCCCGCTGGTCGACACATAGCCTGGCCAAGAATGCTGTAGATGGTCTCTTTGTCATCCTCCGAAGTGCAAGCTGGAAGCAGCTCCTCTACTTCCTGCTTCTCCCCCGGCAGCAAAGGCACACCCTCTCCTTGGCTGAGGAAAGACCACAGACGAAATGCCATGAGTGATGCATCACTTCACAATAACTGTAAATGAGGAGTAAACGTGTATTCTTGCGATAAATCCACCACTCGCTCTAAAAGGAGCTCTCTTTATCTCAAGGGAGGCTAACGCTTGTCTGCTATGATATACCTCACTGATGAGGCTACGTGAACAGTGGGCTACCAACCTGGCATTGTCCACAACCTTTCTGCCCCATCTGTATGCCCAGCTGGCAAGGGCAGCCCAGGACTTCGCCACTTCCGGAGCTTGAACAGCTGACAACTGGTACAACTGCCCCAGCACGAAGTCGGCCTCCCCAACTCCCACACTCACTGCCAGGGAGAAGAGCAACGAGGAGAGATCAGGAAGGAATACAGGTGGGATCAACTGGAGTCCAGTCTGGGGAAAGAGGGAACACTGACCACACCCACAGCACGCCTCAACAGCTGGACCAATAAGAATATTTATGAGAAGTGAATAATGCAACTCTAGGGTAAAATTATATTAGCAATACATTATAAGCAAAACGTGGAAAAAATCTAATTTAGAATAACTAGTGACCACAGTAAGGGGGGGGTAAATTCAAGTGGGTCGGCAGTGTCCGACTACCTGTGGCCTCTGCAGTGATGCCCGGCACGCCCTGGTCCTCCAGCGGCAGCTCCAGCAGGGCGGTGATGTTTTTACCGAAAGGGGGTAAGCCGGGGGGCTTCTTCACCACCTGCTTCAGCTGCGCCGTCAGGTCCTTCCACTCCGCCACCAGCCACTTGCACAGGGTGAGGACGGAGCGGCACGCTGCCCGCTCGCACTTCCCCGAGCGGCAGTACGACAGCGCGCACGAGCTCATCATCTCCATGGCCGAGCCGGACTGGCCTGGGCAGGGGACAGGGAGAGACGCACAATAACAGCGAGTGCATAACCACTCCGATCAGCTGACATCAACTTCCGATTAACCATGCCTGTCACTGCCAAGAATCCCTTACAAGAAGGGGCTGCCTTGCTCTCCAGTTGATTTCTCTTGCAAGGTGACGTCAGCGATCGTCTTCACTCTAATCCAACACGAAATTAACTGAGGCAGCCATGGTACAGTGATGTAGTAAGTCCGTGTGGCAAAACTCACCAGCCGTGTAGAGCACCTTCGCCTTCTCGATCTCCAGCTCAGGACCCCACTTCTCTCCCACAGAGCCCTGCAGGGACAACCCCTTAAAGAGCTGCACCAGGTCCTGCCCGCTGGCACTGCCCCCGAAGGGCGCCTCGCTGCACTGCGCCAGCAGCCTGGTGGCCAGGGCGATGTTCCCTTGTTTCCGGGCAAACTTCACGGCAGTCAGACACAGCTCCATGAGGTGGGAGTCAACGGGAATGGAGGAGCCTGCAAAAACAAGAAAATCGAGCGCAGGGTTAAAGGACGGAAATGACCACATTTCAATAATTCAAATTTGAAGAGGAAGAAAAATTAAAAATGAAGGACACACACACGACCCCACCTTTCAGCTTCGCGGACAGCTGCCTCTGGAAAGCTGTGTACCTCAGGGCATGGAGCCAGGGCTGGACATCCTGCTGTTTACAGGAGTACAGGGCCTGGCTGTACAGAGGGATCAGACAGTCCTGCATGGTGTAAACAAAATCCAACAAGTGGGGATAAATCAGTTTCTTGATATCAAGGATAAAAGAAAATGGTAAATGCACGCGAGATCCCTCCTGACAATTCAGTTTCTTTGCAAAGAAAACGGCAGCGAACCTGGACAGAGGGGAAACAACAGCAGCAGGAGGGAGCGGGCTGTACCTCGGAAGCAAGCTGGGTGGTGAGGGTGCTCTCCAGAGAGGTGGCGCAGTGCAGCTGCAGGGTGCTCAGTGTGGGCAGGGCACCCGACAGTGTCAGAGTGGACAGCCTCAGGGGCCCCAGCGAGATCCGACCCATCTGCTTCAGGTACCTCACCAAGTTTCTGAAATCAAACCACCGCCGCGGTCAGCCCGAGAGACGCCTCCTCAAGCAGAAGCACTCCTCTTTCCTTTGAAATCAAAAGCGTCACTCACTCGGACACGGGCGCGGCTTTCTGGTCCTGCTCATTGTGATTGACGGTAGTGACCACACCCAGAGCGCTCCTCAGCAGCTGGACCTCAATGGCCTTCTGCAGCTCGGTAGGATCTGGACTGAGCATGCCCGGTAGGAGCCTCTTTAGGTCTGGAGAGCACAAGCAGAACATTGTGGAATATATAGACAATCCTGAATCAGCCATTTACAAGTTCAGATTGCAGAAGACAAGTGGTGTGTGCAACTAATAAACCGATATCATTGCAAAAAGTGCTCCATCTTGTATGGCAAGACCACACCTATAAGGGATCTCTATTTTATTACAAATCAATACAAGCCAGTCATTAATATGTTTGCTTAACCCACTTAGGTTACCTATGCAGAAAGGGTAGACAAAGTTGCTCAACTTACATCAGATTATTACTGGCTTAACAGGGACAATTTAACAGTTTCTCTCATGCTGCTGCTTTGCGGAGATTTAAAAAACCTGCAGGCACACAAGCCCCCCCAGAACCAGGCAACAGAGCATGGTGTAACAGTGCGGGCCTATCATGGCGTACCTAGCTTGTCACGGGAGGAGGAGGAGGAATTGAGCATTCCTATGTCCTCTCCAGGCAGGAGCTCCAGCTGCTCACAACACTCGGCAAAATCTCCAGACTCAAAGCTGCTCAGAGCCCTGGAACAGAGACAAGCAAAAATGAATAAACTGGAAGATAAGACGCACTCAAAGTTTCTTACTTTTTACCCCAGGTCAATTAAAACAGTACAGATGGGACCTTGAACTGACTGACGTTTCTGTTACAACAGACCTGATGTAGTTGAAGTCTGTCTTGAGGTGGATGGCGGAGCCGTTTGCGGTCTTCTTCAGCGCCAGGGTGCTGTTCTGCCACTCCTGAACAGACGTCCAGTCACAGAGCGCTACATAGCACTCACAGGCCTTGTTGGCCAGGAAGTTGAGCACCTCAGGCGAGCAGTCGCTGGGTTTGAGCAGCACGGTCTTCCGGCCGTCTCCTGGAAGACAAGGACAGGTGATCAGCGTCTCTCACTGCACACCGTTCTCCTGTCGGGGCTGCTCCTGCGGTAAGTTTCAAGTATCACGATCTTGTTTGTGCAGAAGACCACAGAGCGGAAAAAACCTTTAAAGCTCTGTAACTGACAAGTACAGTGAACCTCAGATTTAGGCAAAGAGGTTTGGCACTCACCATTGCCTGTGTGCTTTGGGCTGGCACTACTGCCACTGTTGGTGCTGGCTACTTTCAGCAGGGACTTGTCAAAGCCTTTGATAGAGCAGTCCACTCCAGTGATGGCGCACAGTTGTTCTTGATACTCCACAGCAGCCTTCTCGAACCTGAAGCAGGAGGAGAAAAGACCCGCTTTACCCCTGGTGCACCAAAAACAGACTAAAGAATAAAACAAGTAATAGGTTTATTCCATGCTGAAAAAAAAGAAGAAAGAGAACACAACGTTTCGGCCGTGGAGCCTTCTTCAGGTGTCATTAAAGAATAAAACGTTCAGACCAAGACAACTTTCAAGTTACATGAACACAATTCTGTAAAAAAACAATCACTGGAAAAGACTTCTTATATTTTATAAACAAAGCCACCAAATTCTGCAGAATTAAAAACTCAAGGACAGAGGGAGTGGCTCTGAATTCTCTTTGTATTTCAGGACTACGCGTTGAGTGCCGAGTGCTCTGTTTCTGGATTAAGATGCACTTACTTCCCCTCAGCCTGTAAGGCCACAGAGCCCACCCAGCTCAAGCTCTTGCCCGTGCTGGCAGAGCTCCAGGCTGCCAGTCCTTGGATGGCCTCTGGACAGCGCAGGTCACAGAGAGCCTCCACCAGCATCATGATGGGTACCTCCATTTCAGAGCCCTGAAAGACACCAAGCAGAACAGCCCCATGAGCCCAGCATGACAAAGAATCAATACTCAGGTCATCGCTAAACACTCACTAAGGACTGTGGATGTACCTTTGATTCCAATCTTTCGAGAAACCGCAACACGAGATCATTTTTAACTTGTATTCTCACTACCTGTAGAGATGGATGTTTCCCTTCATAAATTACGTAGTAGAAAGACAAGATAAAGATGAGAAGTGGCCACTCTTTAGTCTTGCTTGTTTGGTTGCTAGTGGCTTACAGATCTGATCTTCAGTAGTTTAACCTTAACCGGTCAACGTTATCTTAAAGTTTGTGAACTACAAAAAATGAGATTATAAATACAACAACATTCATTTCATAAAGGTCATTCTTGTACCCGATTTGAAAACTCACTTATAGTGCAGGGAATGAAACTGACCATGTTGCCAAGGTTTACACACTATAATTTATCATACAATTTCAGAATATATATGCAACATGTAAAAACCAGAGCTATGCAAAGAATGATAAGGCAGTAATAAGGTAGATGCCTACCGGAGCACCACTGTTCCTCATTTCTGTGAGCAGGTCAAACCCGTGTCTCACAGTGACCGCTGGCTGGCCCGACAGCAGCCCCACTCGCATCAGCGCCATTCGGATTCGAGTCAGCCAGTCCTGGCACGTCTGCCGGTTTGTGTAGAAAAAAGTCCGGATGCCCTGATCAAAAAAGCCACAAGAAAAACTGTAAGATGACCCAGAGAAAGAAGAAATCTCTGACCCGCCAAACTTAGCACGGTCTTGTGCTCTACTTGCCTTGTAGATATTAACGAAGAACAATTATTGAGCCAGTAAATCTAGCAATCATTGCAGCACTCATACCAAATTAAACAAGAACACATGCGAGAAGTCTTACATGAGAAACCACACCCCCTACCACAGGAGGACCAACCTTAGGTGGCGCTGTGAGTGCGTTGGCACAGCCCTCGTAGGCATTGTACATGAGCTTCTCCAAGTTCTCCAGGAACTGGAGCAGCAAGGCGAGGCGCAGCTGGTTGCTGTGGTGCCCCTCATCACTCTCGCCACCACTCCAGTGACTCATCTCCTGCTCCGGGTTCAGGCTGTGAGCCGCCAGGCTGCGGATCATCCCTAGGGGTAAACACAGCTCTGTGGGGCTGGACCAAGATAGGCAGCTACGTCACATCAGGTGCAGAAAACGTTTTGGGCATGCTTGTGGCAAAAGAGGGTTAAAACATCTTGACTTCTGCCTTCTTTCAAGGCACAAGTCTCAAACTCAATCCTTGCAGGAAGCATCTTCCTTTATTTGCGTTCTACCTGAGCTCAGTTACAGGAACTTTAACTTAAATTTTTAAAACCTAAAAACTTATTGAAACTGTAATATTTCTGAAAAGGCTTCAAGCTGTTTTATAGGCACGTGCACCTTTACTGAAGCAAATGTTTTGACTTATAAATGTGAGAAAAATCCTATTGGTATAACTACGAAAATAAATCGCATTAACTGTAAACGGAAGGCAAAGACCTATCAGGAATGGATTCTGAGCTCTGTTTAAAGTTTTTACACAATCTGTTTGGAAGCCTACATCAAGTGATAAGAGGGAGTCTATACTACATTTAAGGGCAGTGAAACTGGAGCAGAGAATCACTGATGCCACTGAGGCAGGAGGAGACTGGGTCGTCAGAAGCTGCCCTTACCCTCAATGGTCTGAAAGGTGTCCTGCGCTCGGCCCAGCGGGGTGCGCAGCTTGGACAGGACCGTGAACTGCGCCGCCTCCCAGACGGCCCACTGCCACAGCACGGCCTCCGTCTTCAGCAGGGCTCGGGGCACGGGAGCCGCGTCGTGCTTCTCCAGCCGCTGGCAGCTGTGGAACAGCCTCTCCAGCCAGGGCTCCTTCCTGTGGGCACACGCACACAGACCGGCTCAGGCGCAGGAAAACCGCAATTGTTACGATGCTGCCAACGGGAAGCGATTTCACTTGTACAGCAGGCTTCATGTAAAAGTTTCCCAAACCAAGAGAATGTAAACCGCAGTAAGGAAACATTTTATTCTACAGCACCACCAACACTGCAATTTAACACACGGAAAAAAATAAATATTCGCCCTTCTGCCAGGGTCTTGACTTGACTAATTGATCAAATAAAAAAAAAACTTATCCTCATCTACTCAGTAATTAATACTTTCACTGTGATCTCCCCAATGGTTTAACCTGCATTTAACCTGCACACAGCCTCCCGTCTTTGACACCAGACTCCTACTCACCCCCCACGGTGCACAGTCCCGTACAAGATGAAGCTGATGAGGTCGGAGAAGTCCTGTGGGTGGAAGGTGTTGCTGGGAGCCTTGCTCATGTGTCCACGGATGGCCAGAGAAATCTCCTGAATCTCAGTGTGTCCACGGTTACTGCAAATTGAAGGATCAGCGTGTTAAGCTCAGAGCAGAGATGATGATGATGATGCTGCTATGGTATATACCAGAAACACAGATACATACTTTTCCAAAAAGGAAAGATCAGTGTCACTCAGTGGGCAAGGAGAGCCACAAGAGCTTCTTGTTTCTGTGCCATCAGAACTCTTTCCTGAATGAATTACTGAATTTTATCTATATTACCAATTTTGAGCAGAGGTTTGGGCTCTTGACACCTGACCAGAGACTTAGGGGTTCAGATCCTGAGTGGAATGCTCTTCTTTTATCCTAGACCAAGGTACTTCAATCCAGCGGATTTCGCTATCAAGTAGCCTACAGTATTAATGGGCACTCTCCCGGTCGTCATTGCAAATGAGAATTTGTTCTCAATTAACTCACCTTGATAAACAAAAGATATTTTTAAAATGTAAAAAACCATAGAAGATATAGTTTGGAGAACAGTCAACAATTTGCTACTGTAAACTCCTAGGAGCACAAATTAAAGTTTCAGCATAGTGGAAAACAAGTCTTCTATATCTTTTATAAGCAAAGAACATTGGTATACCACTTTGTGTGACGTTTTAAATTTATTTACTGTACGTAGTGGATACAGCATCACACACCTGCAGAGAAATATCAGCACATATTTAGACATCCAAGCAGAACAAGTCCAAAACTAAATGCAGGTGTAAACGCACCTAATCTGAAACACCTGCAAAGGTCTAACTTCTCCAAAACCAGGGAAGAGGATCATCGTTTCAAGCACAAAGTATAAAAACTTTATGTTTAGGTAATGCTTCATATTTTTATAGGTTACGAGTTCAACACATTTCTTTAAGGTTTTAACTGGAAGGAAAAGCTAAGTGCACACAAAAAGAATCCAGAGTGAAACTCACCTAAGGGCGATGTCCAAGGGGATGGTCTTCAGCAGCTTCCCGAAAGCCTGCCTGACACGCACAGTAGAGTGTACCAGCTGAACTCGGCACACATCCACACACCTGTAAAATCAAGCAACAGCTCGTCACTCAGGGAGGGAACGAACCTAAAGAGGAAAGCTAAGATACAGACAGCACAGGTCTCATGAGAAACCACAGACAAAAACTAGTAGCAATAAACTCTGTTACATTCTCCTCATTTGAACAAAATGATGCATCAAGTGCATGCATGAAAGTATTCTGAAACGGGGCAAACTGAAAGTAGCGTCTGCCCTACCTTTGCAGGAGATCTGTGGGGAGGGATGAGGAGAGCACCTGCAGACCGATGCAGGTCTGGAGGCAGACAGAGGGATCTTCATTCAGGGCTAAGAAACAGATGGAAAAGTCCACACGTCATCACAATCAAGCAGGAAACACAAAGCACCAAAGCCAAAGTTACCAAACTGCTTCTAAAATTACGTTAAGAAAATTTCCTATTAATCAAAATGCTAAAAAAAAACACTAGACTCTTATAACCTTTAATATTTTATTAGGTAATATGGAAATTATGTATACCTATTTTTTTTTTATAATTCTGCCCCATGGAACCATGCAGAGTTATATGTACACAATCCTGTATATTCCCTCCAGAGAATCTAAATTTGAAGAAGAAGCACTTGTGTATTATGATATTACTTGATACTGTTCAATCATAATCAGAATCATACACATACAATACTACACAAAGTACGAGGCTAAAAAACAAGCACATGGAAAGGGAGGATGCCAGTTGCCCTCCTCACCGTTGGCTAGCAGGCCTTTGCAGAACTTGTGGAACGATGGAAGGGAAAAGAGGGGAGAGTAGGTGTCCGATTTCTTCATCACAAGAGCGATCTCAACAGCCCAGGTAAGCAGAATCTTCCTACAAGGCATTAAAGACACTGCCTTTAGTCCCTCCGGTATAGTCCCGTCACCAAATTTCATCCTCAAAGCCCAGGATTAAACTCAAAATCACATACTTTCGGTAAAAAGCACCTCATGTTCCTTGCATATGTCTCTAGGAGAACAGTGTGAACTAATTTTGTACCTTTGATGTCAAAAGGAAGCTTATCGATTGAATGTGACAACAACAAATGTCTGCATGTGAGCCCTTGGTCACTTAATCATTCATTACTTTAACCTTTCCGTTTTACAAATAATCTTGGAACGAATTTCCATGACTCATCAGTGGATTCATTTGATCCAATCAAGTGGCTGATTGTACTGAAATGCTCAACAACGAACAGTGCAATACAGCTCAAGTAATTAACTACAACTACTGTAACTCGGATAAGACATGCTGTACCGGGCTTCGGGGTAGAGGTGCTCCTTGTTCAGCAGCATCCCCAGCAAGTTGAGGAGGGTGCTAAAGTGTTTCTTGGTTGCCGTAGTGACAGTGCTGATAACAGCCCCATCAAACAGGGATGGGGAGGATGAGCTCAGGCTGCTGGAGATGAAGTGATCATGCCTGCAGGAGCAACAGGAGGAAACTGTGAATCCAACACCAAAATCACAGGCATGTCATTCAGTGAACCCATAGACACCAACCCTCACTATTATTTCTGTATCCACAAAGAACATGTGGTTTGAGGGGAATGCATTTACTCACTGGAAAGAAAAACATTTCAGGTGCTTTTATACAAAACCTGTATAACTTCAAATGAAGGGATGCCACACCTTTCAGTGGATTTGCATGAAAGCAGCTCCAATGCATATCCTCCTCCCTACCTCACACCAGTATGTGGGGCTCCCCCAGGGCCTTACCTGGTACAGTGAGAGTACAGGGTGTAGAGCACAGCGTACTGAATGGCAGGGTGATGCACCGCCAGCTCGGAGTGGACCACCACCAGGTTCTGACTGAGCAGGGCGAACACGGTTGGAGACAGGGCCCACATCTGCACAAGCACAATCAATGCATGATGAAGCAACCGCACAACAGCCAGCGAAACCACACACAGAACAAACCGGTGGGAGAAGAGAAATTGTAAACTGCATCAGGTTTTGAATGTTTTTTTTTTTGCCGTCCCAAAAAACAATGCATTTTCACCTCGGCAATGGAAACTTATTCCGCAAAATACTCTGACCCAATTATTGACTGGTCACCAGCATTTATTATCTAAAGCTGTAATGGAAAGAAAAGGTTGATGTCAATCAATTCTACTTTGGAAGGTTTGAGAATTGTACTGTAAACAAAGTTTCCTTGTGCAGATGCTTAAATCTTTTAACATTATTACCTTGTACAGTGATAAGAAATGTGAAGTGTCTACACTTTTTTTCCTTGCAAAAAAAAAGGAAAAAGGAGGTATACTATTCAGTGGCAAGAGGTCTCAGACTGGTCTGTCTGGTAATGGATCTGTGACTCTTAGAATTACTCAGGCAAACCCATCAAACTTGTATAATTTAAAATAAAGGGACACATAACCTTTTCCAAATAATGTCTTAGTCAAGTCCAGAACACCATCAAAGGGAGTACTTCTAAAGCCGTCACCCAAAGCATGGGATTATGTACTATAGTATACAATTTTCATGCCTTACTCCTTTAATCATTTACCACATTATAAATACTGAATGCCTTTCAAAATGAATAATGCCTGCTGTAAAAGCAACTCCCTCACCCCAATAAGAGAGTTCTTCGTGTTGCCAATGGTAGTGAGGGCACTGAGGTTGAAGATGACAATGAACTCTGCCCTCTCTGGCAGCAGCTGTATGTGGGCAAAGGCGTTGTGCTGTATGTGGGGGCAGGCAGGGGGCAGGCCCAACAGTCCGAGCAGGCTGTTCAGGGCACAGCCCATCTCCCCCAGCACCAGCTTGTAGGCCGCCTCCAGGATGGGTATGTTCTTTAGACTCAGGACAGCTTGGTACACAGCATGTGCGGCAGCGATCACCTGTCGGAAAACGGACAGAATTAGGAGAGATGGAGACCCATCGGGTCTACAGAGGTCCAGCATCAGCTTCTCATGCGAGTGCTAGGAGAACACAACCGAGTGGTTAACCATCTGACTACAGCAAAAGCAACATTTCAGAGGTGCTGAGCAACACAACAGGCTTTCATGGAGAGGTACAACAAGCCACGTAAATCCCATGCTGAGTAGTGTCTTGATCAGAAAGCAGAGGAACTGTTCTGTCTTCCAAAGTCTTTCACACCACCTTCGTGCCTCCTCCGTGCGCACACCACACTTCTGTCATCACCGGTGTTGAATCCATACCAATTCAACATGACAGTCTTCTGCTCAGTAGAACAGCAGCCAGTATTTCACCAGATTTTCACTCTGTTCTGTAAACGCCCTCTGAAGAACTCGCCGTTTGAAGTTAAGCTACATCTGTTCTCGGCAAGTGGACTTTCCTTTCCAGCGTGGGTCCTTATCACAACCAGCTCATTGTTTACCATTTACCTAGCACACCTGTAGCAAACTGTCTGCTATACTATGCACACCTAAAGCCAGCCATAGTCTCCTTGCTATGAGAGCAACACATACCTCTCGATCTCTGTGGAAGCGCAACTCCAGCAACTGTGAATCTGGCGCCAGCAGCTTCTCTACGAAGGACGCAGGCAGTTTGGTATTAATCTGATCGATGATCTGAAAGAGTACAGCAGAGGGACTGGTTACAACCTGATAGCACCAGAAGGTACTGTAACTGAGAAGAGAGGTTTATCTAAAAAACAATTTGCTTTGCAAAATTCAGTGGGGAAAAAAAACCCGATGCTAATTCCAAGGTAAAATTCTTTGGACCATGAAAATAATCCCCCCTGGGGGGGGCGGGGACAGCACCTCAGTCAGCTCTGCAGACAGAAGCCCACCTGTTTTCAGCAGCCCCAGTCTAGGTCCCTGGGCCCCTTACCAGCGTCAGGAGGTTGAGCACGGCGATGCAGTACTCCGGCCCGCAGGCCCGGCAGCTGTCCAGCTGGTCGAGGCCGTACGAGATGACCGCGTCCGCCAGCTGGCTCGTGCCCGGGTCCATGCTCACCAGCAGCACGCACACGCACTCGTTGGCCGCTGTCAGGACCGCCTCCGAGAAGAACACCTGCTTGGCCGTGGTGACGCAGGCCAGGACCCGGTTGAGCACCTGGAACAACACAGCGCAAAGCCGTTCGCACAAAGGACTTCGCTGCCATTTCCCCCCCGCCAGGCTCTGGTGAATTCGTTTTTACTAGTTTACCAACTGAACCTCGAGATGTTCGGCCTCCAACATCTCTTACAAACCCTCAGAACGCACGAAGGAAGAACTCCTACAAAGCGAGCGCGTCCTTACGTCGGTCACGTATGCCTCTGTAATGGGCGGGCCGCGGATGGGGCTGAACCTCTCTCCGATGCTGCGCACCACCGTGCTGAACACGCGCAGCAGGGCGGCCAGCTTGGGCAGCGACACCGAGGGCGGGGGCACGTCCTCATCCACCGTCTCGCCTGAAGCCACGTGGCTCAGGTCCTGCCAACGGGAAAAGCTGAAGAGTCACTCCTGCTTCGGCAGAGGCTTCCGTTTGTGTTCATGTGCAGTCAAGTCGTTCAAGACAGAGGAAACTAGGGAATGACTGCCCCAGATTCTTGTACAACAGTCAACTTCTGATAAAAACTCAGCACTGGTTAGCAGGGTATTCAAGGATTGGCTGAGACTTGCTGGGTAATGACTAGCCAAGCTGGTGTTCCTCTACCGGATGAGTACCGAATTCTACAGGAAATAGAATTTAAAAAGTGAACAAAATCTGGGATTGCCTGTAAATGGGAAAGCAAAGAAGATGGGGCAAAAAGTTCAGCTTCTAGCTGTCCAGAAACTTAAGACATCCCTTTTAACACTAAAACTAGGACGTCTATAGAATGCGTTGTTTACTTGCAAATTTAATCTCTCATTCAGCCTCGCTAAAAACAGAAATTTACACATCTCCTATTGCTAGTCAAAGCTACAACTAAACACCTTTTGAACACAGATAAATTTTATTAAAATATCTTCTCATAATACAAATGCAATCTGTTACAGCTTCACATATCTGAAAGGAGTCTGTAACTATAACCCTGATGGGTAAGATGAACATTGAAAGTGAACCCACCAAAGCAGAGATGGATATTCAAAACTCTGTTCTGACAGAGGGGATGATAATGCTGGTAATGTTACCTCTGCATAGGCCTCCATGTCTTCAAGAAACTGCCCCAGCAAGGTAGTGGAGAACCCAAGATCTGCCACCCAGAACTGCTCCAAGCTCTGTAGCCAGCCTTTAGATCCACACAACACAGAAACACACAAGTTCTAGGATGGCCATCACTCACACTTAGCTTTGAGATTAAAAGTTTTGTTCAGAGTCTCTCCTTACCGGACACCTGCTGAGTAAGTGACGGTTTCTGTGTGTGATCAATGTGCCACCCTACAAGGATATCCACAGTATCCTACAAGAGAATCAGTTCCAAGATCCATGACTTTTTATCACCTGAAAGCCATACAGTTGTTGACTACACAATATCAATGCTAGCTCTTTTATGAATCAAGAAGTAATCAACATGAGACAGAGATGGGTCAGGCAACGCAGTAACTACTCGCACTGTAGGGCAAAAGCTTAAATGCTTAAAGCATTTTCATTAAAAAGAAACTGAAAAATATACACAGTAGTATGAACTAAAGCATTCTGTAAAACAAGCTAACATCAAGAAACACTTAATTTCAACACATCGTCTTATAGATATAGATTGCTATATAACAGCAGGTCTATCTTCCTTTGAACTCAATTCACATGGAAAACCCAGGGAACACTTGAACGAATCCAAGCTAACACCTACACGGTCGAGTCTCACGGGATTACACAGACAGGACATCGCATCAGGGTGGTGCTGGGGTGGAAACGTGCAGGACAAGATGCAGAGGTCAGAAAAAAAAGTAATCGGGGGTAAAAATGAACGAATAATGTGCATGGATCCGACATCTACTAATGCTGGTACAGATTTCAACATCACTTCTTAATACACTGCTCTGCAGTCCACCGCAGAGATCAAGCTCGAGGTAAAAGGAAACTGATGATAAACAACGCTTACCCGGAAGTTGGTGCTGAAAATGTGTGGGTAGCAGCGAGCCACCAAGAGTATGCATTTTACACTCTGACACAGCAGTTCAGGGGTGTCCAGATTCTCCAGAATAGACTGTAAGCTGCTCATTACCAGCTGTAGAAAAGGAGCAGAGACTTATTGCAATCATCTATAAGGAGGTAAAAAAAATGTTTGCATGAAAAGCTAATTTACTCAGACATGCGACAAGTTTGCTTACAACCGAAACATTTACAGGATGTTGATGGCTTCACAGTGTACACCATGAACGCTCATCTCTTCTTTTAATGGCAGTCTTGTGTTATATACGAATAATCCACCACTTTTGTTAACCTGCACCCAGAATATAATTTTATACTATGGAAAAGGGTTAGAAGTGGGGATTACAGCAATCTGAGTTACAGCAACCAGACACTTTCACACCTTTCCCCTGAAAATACTCCCAACGCCCACGGACAACAGGCAACTATGCAATAAAGAAAACGTTTGTCCCGAGAAAGTAATTAGCAGAGTATATGGCAGAGAATGTTTCGACAGAGCTGTCCAGTTCATACCTGCATGACTGGGGAAAACGCCTTCTTCTCCCCAACCGTCTCCAGGGCCTTGTATGCAGACACCAGGTACAGCAGCTTGACTTCATCTTTGGTGGAGGAGTTGAATTTCTGAAAAATCCACTTGAATATCTTCTCTGCCTCATAGCTCAAGGAGGCGCACAGCAAGCCCAGACAGCAGGCCGCCTCCTGTCTCAGTTCCTGGAGTAGTTTACTGCTGTAGGAAGCACATGGTAAGGCACTTTTTAGCAGGCTCAATCAGGACAGGTGCAACACCTTGCAACGCAAACTGAAGGTGCTGGACACGATATCCTGTGAACTGGGTGTTGGCGGAAGCACTGAAACCCAGTGACTGTATATCATATTCTATTCAGCAAATTCTTAGACAAGCCTGAAATAAAATAAAAATGAGGTCACCTGTTCATCAGGTGAAAGAAGAGGTGCCAAATGAGATCCACTTTCCCCTTTTCCATCTGTTAAAATCTACTTGATTTAAGGTAGGAGCAACTTAGAGTTATGATGTTGCAGAACAGTATCACCACCTGACCTTTCTGCTTTTATCCTACCTTTCATTTAAAACATCATGTAGAGCAGACAGGATACTTTCCAGCTGCTTCACTAGGACCTAGGGGGACAGAAAAGAAACACTTAATACATCTTCTCCCATCATACACATAAAGGATTCCCCTGAGCTACTGCAGTGTACTTACAGGTCACCTTTTCTCAGTACATTCATGCCAATGTCCTTTTCAAAAACCTTTAAATATAATCAACTACTCAGATCATTATTCACAATCTGACCGTGTAACCTGAACAGGATACACAGTAGAGACCTGTCTCTAGACAGGTTTTCCTCATTTGAAATTACCTGCATTTTCACAGTATCCTGCAAGTGAATTAATTCCATTATCAATGAGAACAAAAAACAACTAAACAATATTGGAGCGTGTTCTTTTATAAATCAAGATGTCATCAAATGACAAACAAAAGGACTGGACTGAACAGAAACCGTTTGGCAAAGAAAAGCCCAGAAGTCAAAGACTCCACATTCAGGACACAGATTAATTCATCACACGGGGATTAACCAGAGGGTTCCCTAAAGTTGGTCAGAGGAGGTTCTGTAACCACCCAGATATGGACTACATTTTAACAAGAAAAGCCAATTAATTTTAAATCGAAATAAAAGCCTGTAGATATAAAACCAGATTGCCTTTTTTCACATTGTTCTTTTACAAAACAGCCAGCGAGGGCTCAGAATCGTTCAGATACGATATAAAAATAAAGGCATTGTCTTCCCTGCTGCTCTGAAAAAAGACTTCTGCTGAAATATTTCACCACAAAAACTGAGAACAGATTGCACTGTAAAACAAAGAGCAGTTCGGAAACACCCAGACAATTCAGGCAGAAAAAGGTTCTTCTACAAAGCTTCCAAATACAGATGTATCTCAAGAAAGTCCCTCAGACTCACCACTTTGTTTTCCGAGTGCTGAATAAATTCCTTCAGCTGCCTCATGGTGGCCAGTCTGCGGTCCCTATCGTCTTCTCGGGACACCCGCCGCAGGAGGTTGGCCAGCCGAGATTCATCAGAGTAGGGCAACAATCGATCTGCGGACAGCCGGGGGGAAGGCCATGTGGTGACCGGGACCAGCAGTGGTGCAGAACAAGAGCCCTCTCGAACGCACGAGGGAGACGAGTGAGACGAGCGACCAACCGGCTACTCAACCAGTGCCCTTCAGAAGGACCCTGCTGGGGAAACACTATTTCTTCCCAAATAAAAAAAAACTAGCCTTGCTGCAAATGCAAAGAGATTGATCTAAAATACAAATGATTAAAGGGAACTAAAAGTTCAAGGGAACGTTTCCGCAGGGCTTTCCTCCCGGCGGCTGTCAGGGTGTATAACGCTGCCCTAGGCTAGGACTGTTAGCCCTTCACTTGCTCGTCTATGGACAGCATGTTTACTCCATTGTACTTTTCGGACAATCAGTCTGTATAAACCTATGCGCAGTTTGCACATATTTTATTGTTTTTTTACAGTGACTATGATCATCACATTTTGCACACACCTATGTATTTATTTTTATTTATTTTGTCGTCTTTTGTTTTATAACTTTTCTGATGTCTGTTTTTGCTTGTCTTGGGCTGGACTGCTGTAACACATCAATTTCCCTTCGGGATCAATAAAGTCTTATCTATCTATCTAAAGATAAATAATCATAAACAAAAAAAGAGCTGCACACACTGAGATATTAGTCGTACCAGGAGCTGTATATCTTACTAAAACAGTGGCAGTTCCACATACCCTGTGATTTCCTCATGTCCTTTGTAGCTAAAGCACGGTTTCCATGCGGAAAACTGGTTAAATCCGTCGTCACATCGTTTCTTCTCAGCTCTTGCCCCAGCGACTTCCGACCAAAAGCATTTTCACCAAGACCTCCGTTAACTTCATATCCACCTGCCCAGAGTAAGAGACAACACTTATCAAGCTGGCACAGTGGGGGCAGAGCTGCAGCTCACAAGAACAGAACACAGTTTTCCATTAGGGAAATTCACAACTTGCAAATATCTGCATAAAAACAGAGATTAAAAAAAGAGAAATATATGAATCAAGAGATATCTCAGCTGAAGTTACACTCTGTGTAGGATATTTCCTGCTTTTTTTTAATTAAAACTTATTTTTAAATATGCCTGAGATGGTAAAGTTAGGGTGCATTTCTTCAATCCATCCAATGGTACATGAATATTTAATGTATATAAAATGCACAGATAGCTGAACTATACAGAAAAAAAGTTTACTTTGTGCATTAAAAAAAGAACCCAAGGTCCAGCTGAATTGAAACGCATAAATGTCTTTACTAGAATAGACTCGCACAGCAAAAACTAAGTGCTCAAAGCTGCAGTGCAGGTCTCGTCTTAAATATCTAAATGGACATTTACCCATTCGTACACAAAGGAATAAAACCTGTTAACGTGTATTGGTTACTAAGAAGTTACAGTGGTGAACTGAAAACAGGAACTTTGAAAAACAATCACAACTACAAATAAAGTAGAAACATTTTACTTGAAAGATCTCATACCAACAGTATCATCCATCAGTTGTAACCAGTACATCTACATTAGTGATAGCTCATTATAAAGATGTTCCTGCATTTGAAAAACACTGACCGTGGGTCCTTTCCGAAAGCAGAGTGTGCCTGTATCACGTTCGTAAGTTTTAGCACACTTCGCAAGAAAAACACCGTATGGGTGTTTTTTTTTTTCCCCCACTTGGCAGGGAAAAGATTAAAAGGCAATATGGTACCAGTCTTTCTGCAACGCAACTGCTAGATCCTCTGCTCCAGCCCGGGAGAAATAAAGACGAGACAGACAGCTCCTCTACAAAGCAAGCGTGCTTTTAATGCATTCTGCCGTCCTGGGGCTGAAACAGCACAGCTTTCCCCTGTCAGGCTGATGAGAGTGCTGACAGGGACATACCTAAGCAATGACAGAGGTCCCAGTCCCCACCGGAGAGCCTCCTTTCTGCAGTCTGCATTAACAAACCCTGTCGCTTGTTTAAATGTGTGCACATGGCAGCATGTTTCATACCACTGAATTTCTTACTCATTATTTGCCTTTCACCTTGAAACGCTAGATTCACACAGCGCCAAAGATTTACGACGGGGCAGCACACAGCGATGCAGCGAGCACTCAGGCATGCAAGTACATAACTTTCTACAATTCGATAATTTTTTTAAAATGTTTTCATATGTTCCAGATGTTTTCAGCATTATCCAGCGTTGAGTGGAACCCTTCTCGGTACCAGAGTTGAAAAATAAATTCAATTAATTGAAAGGACACCTTTCTGTAGAACTAACTAATGCAAAACAAAACATGGCAAAAAAAACATTTACAGTAATAGGACTGAATAGAGCTACTGCAACATAATGCTGTCTGACAGTGGTATTGAAGCTCACGCTGTACAGACAGGTTGGTGACCTGCACTCTTGACCATGGAACTCAAGCAACAAAGAATATGTCGCCCAACAGAAATAAAAGCATGCAGGAAATATCGAAGAAAATGAGCGGCCGAACACGCCTTCAACTAGAGGTTACATACCACTCATTCTTCATTTAGTATTTTATGGACATAAGGGCAATCTTTTTTTCTAGCTGTGGGTATTGAAAGAAAAGATCAGCCCCCTCCCACTGATGGCCTGCTAGTCTGGCTGTATTTCTGACAACGCTGGAGACGGCACAAGACCGCTATGTAATACCGAGAAACAAAATCAAATCTTTCTCGTCCAGCATTTGGAGGAAGTACAGGTGATCTTCATCCAGACGTGGCTGGCCTGGCCTGCCAGTTAAACCACACCCAGAAATCACAGGCTGCACCAAAGTCATTACTGATGCAAGTGCAGCCACCTTCTCTTCAGGCTCTTTCTTTCTGTTCCTAACGAGTCACAAAGACACAGGAACGGAAACCTTCTGTTTCCTCGTTCTGAGCCTCGTTACATGACACAGTACATGTGTAAACACACAGGTATGTTTTAAATTATTTGTTTGAACTAGGATTTGGCACCTCCATTACCCTACTCTTCCTTGACTGTGGAGAAGCATTTGGAGGCAGCACATGGTTTCCACGGTAAACTTCTTTCATTTTAAGAGTGCAAGTTGTAAAAACATAATCAGCTCTCCTCTTTTTTTTAAATGGCCGAACCTCGTGAACAGAACCAGGCCTAGTGGTGTGGAGCGGCAGTCAGCTCTCTCCTTCCAGTCCCAGGTGGGACACTCTTGGTTGAACCCTTGAGCAAGGAGCCTCACTGCACCCGCTCCAGCAACATACCCATCTGCATAAAAGAGTGCGAATAAACACCGTCTTCAATAAGAGAAAAGCTGGAGAAGCCCTTTTGCTTAGGTCTGTTGCTCAGCTATAACTTTTGAAGAGTCCAATTTAAGACACCACTTGAGCACTTCAGCCCAGCAAAGGCTGGAGAGACGCAGGACTAGAGTAACTGTGGAAGTGGGGAGTGAGCGGCGCGCTGTATATTTATAAGCGCTTGGTTTTACCCTCTTCTTCGAGTCCATCAGAGGCTGCGGAGGCTTCATCGCACCGCGGGGGGCTGCCGGGCGCGCCGAAAGGCTGCGAGTCGGGGGGCGCCGCAGGGCCGTGCTCTCTCGGGGCGCTGCGCTTCACACCGTCTGGGCTGGCTGATGCACTGTCGCCGCTGGAGACAGACAGACACACTGGTGAGCACGCGCCTCCGCTGCGGGAGACCTGCTTCCACACCGCACACCGCCGGGCTCGGGGACGGGTCACCGCAACTGGACCCCCATCCCTAACTTCATCACCCCCATCCCCCCCCCCCCGATCAACGCCCGCTGAGGCCCGGGACACTCTCCTCGTCGCTCCGCGGGACCACCCAAACTGGAATGACGTTATTCATCACAGCCCCTTCCGGAGGCAGGGGGAACACCGACGCAGCTCTTGGCGTAACGAGAGGCAGAGGCGGAAAGTACCACGACTTCCGACCCGGTGGCCACACACAAGGTGCAGAAGACCACAGACTGCGGGCGGGAGGGGGAGAGGAGACCGCAGGGGAGGAAAACGGACTTGGTCCTCCTCTCCTCCCCCCACCACTCAGCCGAAACCCATCCTGAACTCTCACAGCTACAGTCGATTATCTGCGTCAACAACACCCAGTGGGACAGATCTGTGTGTGCCTCCGTGTCACAAACCCAGTGTTACAGATCCTCACTCTCGTCCAAAACAACTTCCTGAATCCCATTCATTAACTTCTACAGCTCTGTTGCACTGGGCAGCCAGCCGGTACCTCCAAACATCTAGGCTGGGCCTCGGAAACGGATGAAGTGGAGCCAGGGGGTTTCAGGTGCGGTTAGCAAGCCCACTTCACAGCTCCGGTAAACTAAAGGCAACGGCGGGGGGGGTCATGTCTGATCGACCAGAGATCAGCGGCCGAGCGGATTAACGCAGGTGTGCACGATGCCAGCCCATCTTCAGCGCAGGAACCATTCCTGCACAGACCGCATAGCAACTGCGTTTATTAAAAGACAACCCGGCGAATTCTCCCTCCTTTCCGACAGAAACTCGGTGCCAATTAAAAAGCATCTTGAGTCATAACTGTCCGTGGCATTTAAAGCCGTAGTGCTGGGGGGAGTGCTGTGTTGTGAATTAAAAACGAGTATAGAGACAGGGAATAACGGTGGATACCAAGAGAAACACCTGTGATTATCAAGGAGGCGACTTGAGCAAACCCATAACCAAAGACCAGACCGATCTCCCGTGCCCGTGTAAGCATCGCCTCGGACACAACTTCAGACCACACTTAGTCCACACGTCCACCCCCCCCGATCCGCACCAGCATCAGAGCCTCTGGCTTTCGGGAAGTTAAGAGGGACGGGTCCGGGATATCTCCGAGCCCACGGGAGACGCCAGGGGACACGGTGCGGTGCCGACCCAGTCCCAGGCGAACTCGGGCAGCACCGGGTCGCGCCACAGGCGCCCGGACAGCGGTGACTCGCGTTACAGCACGCAACGCCCCTCCGACCCCGTCCCACGATGAAGACCCGCACATGATCTCCCCGCCGGGGTGGAAAAAAAAAGGATGAAATGAAGAGGCGTCGGGGGGGGGAAAAAACACACGCCTCGGCGCACAAGCCCGACCCAACCCGTCCCCGCAGCGGAACCGGAGCCCGTCTCCCACACGCGGGGCATCTGCCACGACGGACAGAAACCGCTGGACACCCACTTAGCTAAATAAAAAAAAAACACCTTTTTAAAACACGCTCCCTCGCGGTTCGCGAATATTTAAGATGCGTGTGTGTCGGGGGTGGGGATCTCTTAGTTTCCTTCGAAGCGTCCCTTTATAAACATTTTCTAAGAGGGCAATCGCATGGGGGTTGTTGTTTTTTTTTTTTCCTTCAAAAAAAGGAGTGATGCATTTTAAGTATCCGTGTGTAGTAACGGTCTAAGTGTTACTACCGGTCCACACCCCCCCCCAAAAAAAAAAATCGTTTGTAACTGCAAAAATAAACGTGAGACACGGTGAAGGCCGGGCGGATCCCCGCTCTCTCCCAGCGCCGCTGCCCCGGCGGCGCGATACCAACCTGGGCTGCCAGTCATTCCAGTTCCGCTGCAGTTTGTGGGCGCTGCTTAGCCGAGACCCGAGGGCTCTGCGGCTCATTCCCCTCGCGGCGGCTGCATGACCGGCTCGGGACCGGGGCGGCAGGAACGACCACGGCGACGATGGCGACGAAACGCGGCGTTCAAAATTTCAGGCTCGGCGTTCCGTTTATTTGAAGTCCATGAATGAACCATACAGGGGTCCCCCCTCCCCGAACACGACAGACGCTGGCTGTGAAGTAGTGTGGCTCCCAGTTTCGGCCTTTCTCTCCGCCTCCTTCTCCGCGGCTGCCTGAAAGCGCAGGCCTCACTCGCGGGAACAGCGCCCCCCACCGGCTCCCTCGCACCTCCCCGCCGCGGCATCGCCTACGACTACAACTCCCAGCAGCACTCGCGCCGAGGAACGGAAGTGCCGCCCGTCGCGCATGCTTATTTCCTGACTGACGGTGTGATTCGATATCGGCTTTTAAAATGATATAGCAAAAAATAACATTGAAATAAAGATCATTTTTACTCATAATTCAGCGCAGAGTGAGAATACGTGTTTCTGCAGCTCTGTTAAAGTCTACGGAGGACTAGAAATAACAGTTCACACCTGATGCATTAGAAATCCTAAAATCCAGCGGGTAGAAAAAAAAAAACAACCAAGTGTTTGAACAAACATGTTTAGACCGTAAAATAATGAACAGCTCTGTTGGTAAGGGAGGTGCCCTGTCAATCTTTTTGGATTACATGCCTTAATATAATACAGCGAGCGACAAATATACATCACCTACAATTGCAACCATTTCACAGAGTTATGATGAGAACAATGTCTGTCAAATGCCTGTTATTGCAGGTGCGGTGACATTTTATCGAATGGACACGACACAGGTAATGTGATTATGCTGATGAACATCTGTCATCAGCAGGGTTGATGAACGGGGGGGTCTACTCTACCCGATACTGTGGTTGGCCATTGTTAGCAGCAATATAAGCCCTCAGTCTGTGTTGCTGGCTCTGCGCTTGTTTGCAGAAGCGCTCTTGTCTAGAGCCTGGAGGAGCATGTGCCCGCTGACTGATATTAAATTAAGGGAAAACAGCCCTCCTTGCGTTTAACCCCTGGGGCGTTTGTTCCTCAGCTCTCCTCGATCACGTACTGGCGTGAAAACCTCCCTATGAAGAAAAAAAATCCTATGAATAAACAAATAAACCTTATGGAGGAACCCTCTGACCCACTGCATTTCGTCTTGCCCTCTCTCTCCCGGCGCCTTTAGAGATGCTGTTGCTTAGCAACCGGCGGGGGCGTGCGGCAGGTGCGTGAGCGTGTGCGGAGGAGCCGGGAGCGCGGAGGCGCGGGAGCGCGGCTTCAGTCCTCCAGCTTAGCAGCAGTACGAGACCAGACACTACGGGTCTCGGCGACATTGCGAGGTGGCCGCCCTCATTCCGTTTTCTACAGCCAATTTTATATTTGCCGCCCTATAAGCACACGCCTGCCACGTTTACAGCTTGTAAGAGTCACAGTCCACTTAAAGAGGAGATCCGCCTTACGTTTTTTGAAGGATCAGAAAAGCAATACACTTTCACATTCTTGATATCGTGTTGCTGGCTATAAGCTACCGCTCTAGGCATGGAAAACAATCAGTCAGACTAATAAGACCCCCTTTCTCGTATTGCTCTTGAATGTCTTCTTCCCTGGTGACTGTCCTGCGTGCCCTGTATTTCTCAAGACGTCCACCGGGGGGCAGCAGTGAGCTGAGCAGGGCGCTCCGTTGGTGCAGCCAGTCCGAGTGCTGTCTGCGGACCTCCTCTGATTCTCTGCCATTGAATTCCCTGGTCCGACTTGCAATTTTTAGTCATATCGGTCTCTCGGGGAGAAGGGCATTCTCTTTCAAGCCCCAGGCCTGTCATTTACGAACGCAGGTTGTATTTTTAATATATATTTCTTTAGGATACATATATGGAGTGTGATAGCATATGAACATTGGATTACGAAAAAATGTGAAGTTGAACATTTGGTTTCACTACCATTATTATTATTGTTATTATTATTAGATCAGTGTCCTGTCCAGTGCCAAGTGTCCAGTGTCAGTGCTGGGGATGAGTGTGTCCAGTATGAGCAGGAGGACAGAGCAGTGTCCTGCCCAGTGTCCAGTGTCAGTGCTGGGGATGAGTGTGTCCAGTATGAGCAGGAGGACAGAGCAGTGTCCTGCCCAGTGTCCAGTGTCAGTGCTGGGGATGAGTGTGTCCAGTATGAGCAGGAGGACAGAGCAGTGTCCTGCCCAGTGTCCAGTGTCAGTGCTGGGGATGAGTGTGTCCAGTATGAGCAGGAGGACAGAGCAGTGTCCTGCCCAGTGTCCAGTGTCAGTGCTGGGGATGAGTGTGTCCAGTATGAGCAGGAGGACAGAGCAGTGTCCTGCCCAGTGTCCAGTGTCAGTGCTGGGGATGAGTGTGTCCAGTATGAGCAGGAGGACAGAGCAGTGTCCTGCCCAGTGCCCAGTGTCAGTGCTGGGGATGAATGTGTCCAGTATGAGCAGGAGGACAGAGCAGTGTCCTGCCCAGTGTCCAGTGTCAGTGCTGGGGATGAGTGTGTCCAGTATGAGCAGGAGGACAGAGCAGTGTCCTGCCCAGTGTCCAGTGTCAGTGCTGGGGATGAGTGTGTCCAGTATGAGCAGGAGGACAGAGCAGTGTCCTGCCCAGTGCCCAGTGTCAGTGCTGGGGATGAATGTGTCCAGTATGAGCAGGAGGACAGAGCAGTGTCCTGCCCAGTGCCCAGTGTCAGTGCTGGGGATGAATGTGTCCAGTATGAGCAAGGGTGGAAGTCTGCTGGGTTCTGCTGCTCCTGCTCGTCCACACAACGCCCACCTCCACCCCCCTCCCTCACTGCTCAGCAGCAGCCTAGCGCCATGACATCACCCCATCGCTAGGCAACACTGGACCATAATAAACAGCACAGCAGGAAGGAGGCTGTGTGACAGGGGTGTCTGTGGAGAGGGTCTGCACCACGTCATGGCTGCAGGCTCACGCAGGACACCGCGCAGGCGACACACAGACAGGCCTCCTGTTGCCACTCCCCTGCCCTGCCTTTTGCCCATGATTGTAATAATACAGCCAATAAAAACACGGAAGAAAGTTTTGATTTCTGTGAAGGCTGAAGTAGTTGTGATGCATGGCCTTACAACCAGCCAGATGTGTGGTTTGCTGGTTTGAAGACATCGGAGGTACCTTAACCTGGACTGCATGAAACAGTGACGAGTAATGCTTACCATCTGAATTCTCCTTCAGACTGATCTGCCACTTTTTGCTTGAGCGGGCAGCGGATCTCAGGAGGTGGGACAGCAGAAGAAAGCCGAGCGCTGTTGTTGTAGTTATGAGAGGCTAGCCCAGGTCCCGAAAGGAACACAATTAACAGATAATCACTGAGATCTGTTTCGGAAAGTCTGGAATATCGAAAAGGACACACTAATTAGCTGTGTTCGACTAATAGCAAACAATTTACTTGGCTATTTGTGTGCTTCAGTTCCGCCTTTTCAATGAAATCCTCATTAAATGTTAATTTGTAGCTATCGCTTGGCGAAGCCCTCCTCTATAATAATCACACATGCAGCTGTTTAATTAGAAAACAGCAGCAAGCTGGTGATGCTCATCAACACAGATGTTCGTTAAATCCTCATGCAAAGTGACATTCTGGTGATCCTCTTGGTTTAGTGAAAAGTTCAGTTGTGCAGTCGGGGAGACCTTCTCTTTTCTGTGCCGGACCAGTATAGAAATGGTCCAGACTAGTGCAGACTAGTGCAAACCAGTACTGCTGTTTATGAGGAGAACAGTTGCATAGCTAAAAAATGGTGACAAATCTGCATCTCTCTATGTCTGTCCATCTGATGGCTGCTTTTCTGTCTATATACAGTACATGTGCAGATATATATGTACAGATTTTCATTGGGTAGATATGTAAATTCCCCAATTAGTTTTTCTAAGCCCTTGTGGACTAAAATTCTCAGCTGGCTGATTGCAGTGTTTTCATACTGTGGTCTCTGTGTTACTCCACAAAGAAAATGCATGTTGCTTAGACCTCTGGGCTGAGAGCCGAAGTACACAAAGACAAACCCCTGCAGAACACAAAGAGATTGTTCCTGCTGCTGGCCAGGGTTGAAAAAGAGGAGGCTGGACTGATGAGCAGAGATCAGGTCACACAGTCGCAGATGACATACGCTGATCGGGCTGTCTACAAGTGAGGGCGTCATTATTATATTTAGACTCCACAAGATATGAATTATCTCGTCTATTTGACAGATGTTTGCTAATCTATCTCAGTGTGGGAGAGAAAGCAGGCACTTATCCTACGCTGAGCAATTCAGTCTCGCAACCTGTCTTGGGCTCAGGGAGGAAGCTTTATTACAGAGCAGGCAGACGGAGGAGGGAGCCAGATGGACTTGGATTTCGTCGTCTTTCGGAACCCCTTGACACCAAAGTCAAGAGCTAATCTTCAGCAGAGGCTCTTGCTCAGAGTAGATCAACATGGCAAAGGCATTTAAAGACCTCACACAGCACATGGCCAAACGCTGTGTGCAGAGTTTGAACGGGACAGGTCTGTGAGTGTCATCAGGTACAGGTAGTTGAGCACCCAAGCTATCTTTTCATTTATTTATTTATTTTCCTGAAACAACAGCTGTAAATGCTCTGATTTCCCATCTTTTCCTCTGCACAGGAACAGGCACTTCTCCAGTCCTGAGCACAACTCATCTGAGTTCTTAAATCTTTTGCACATGTGAAGTTTGACCCTTATGCACTGGAAAAGGATAAGCAACTGCCAGAAAATGAGATCCTCAGATCAATAAGCTGCTGGCAGCCAGATTGTCCATTTAGATGGGCCAAAAGGCTTCCTCTCACTTGTAATCTTTGTGATCTTCTAGTATCCATGCTAGTCCCAAGCCCTTCGACATCCTTCTTCTCCTCTATATCTTTCTTGTAATGGTCACCACATTACAAGAAAGATATTGCTGCTCTGGAATCAGGTCCAGAGAAGAGCAATCAGGGGGAAAAATCCCAACTCCCCAACTCTCTCCCCTTTTCTCCTACCCCATCCAAAGAGGCTCCACCGCCAAAATGTTGGTTGTTTTCTTCTTTCTTTATAAGCTCCGGTGTGGAAATAACCTCTGCGTGATCCTTAGCCTCAGCCTGCACACTAAAAAAAAGCTGCCTGCCACAATAAATGTTTGATGTATTTTTTTATTAAAGATCTGTTCTATAGATGTAACAGTTAAAAGCACAGGAGAACAGCACCCTAGCGGACTTGAGAAGAAAAGGGGGTTGCCCGAGGGGTGTGAGACGTGAGAGGGAGTGAGGAGTAAACCTGAGACTGCTGGGACAGTCTCTCTCAGTGCTGCCAGCGTCACAAACCCCCCCTCCTGGAGCCAGCCCAGGAGAGAGGCGGACACGCTAGCAGCTGGGATGCTCTGAGAAGCTGGTAGGTGTGTGACTGTTGGAGTGTGTCCGCGTGCGACGGGGCACTCAGCAGGCCTGCATTCCTCAGGACCTGAGGCCATGGAAGGTCAGGGATCAGAGCAGCTTCAGGAAGCTGAGAGATTGAGGAAAACAGTGGGAGGTCGGTGTTGAGATAGAGGGAACCGCGAAGATGGCAGTCGGTTTGGGGACAGCTCAGGGGCTGCAGAAAGATAGTCCAGTTCCTTTGATTCAAGGGCTGGGAGGTAGTCTGGGTTACCGGTGAGAGCTGAGAGGTCACATTGTGATACAGCGGAGGTATACGTGTCAAACTGCCAGCGTTACAGTTAAGCAAAGGGGTGAAGAGGCAGGTCGGAGCTGAGATCAAAGTCTTATTACTACTCCTGAACACAGAGGGCGGTGTAGAGCCGGCCCTGGCTGTGTTCTCCTCTCCAATTACTTGCTGGCAGCTGCGCAGGGCTGGCTTGAATTAGTTATGATGACATCGCTGGCTCCAGCTTGCTCTGCTCGCTCCAGTGTGTCCCCAGGGGTCCCAGTGCTCTGTCAGAGAAAGACGAGTTTCCGGCATATTGAAGTCTGCCGACTGTGTCATTACCAGCTGGGGAGGGTGGGGAGCTCTTGGGGAACCTGGGGCTTTGAATTGAGTGGACTTTCCACTCTGTAAGTCCTGTAGCTGCAATACCAGAGCTGCCAGACCCCATTACTGACGTTATGGGGGCCTATTGTATACGGATACATTGAGCACGAAAAAGTAACTGACTAGCCCATGTTTCTGGGCACAACCACCCTGGAGCAATTGAAAGAGGCACAGCTGTGCGCCGGTGGGCCACTGCGTTTAAGAACGTGCTGTACATTACAGACTGTAGATCTGACCAGCACTCTGGATCACTCAGGCCATCCCTGAAGGGATTTGTCACAAACAGCTCTTTTATCATTTCTGTGGTCATTGCTCGCTCACTCTGGCACTTAAGGAGCTGTTTCTAATAAAATCCTGCAAGAGCAGCGGACAGGAAGGCACAGTCTTTAAGTGGCTCTGCTCTTCACACAGTGAGGATGCCCTTATATGGAAAACAGCGCGTCTTTCCTGGAGGCTCGGAACTCATTGATAGCTTTCAGAGAAAAATAAAACAAAAATATTTAAAGAGCCTTTAAATATTTAAAGGCGTTATTCTCTGTCTCACAAAGTTGAACAACAAAAAACAGCATGTGCAAGAAATCAAATCTGTGTTTTCCAAAAACAATACAACTGTGTTCGGTATTCATTAATTCCTTGACAGTAGTCATGGTGAGTCATAGTTGAACTGGTAAAAAGACGCCTGGCTCACCTCTCTTTCCTCTGCTGCTCTCTCTCTCTTCTGCTCTCCGAACGTTTCCCCCCTTCCCCCCTCTAATGTTCACTGCCTCGTCTCCAGTGCTTCTCTTTCCACAGAGGCTGGAGTGGGGGTGAGAAAAAGGGGCCGTCCCTCTCACTCCCCAGCAGGTCTCTCCCAGCTCCAGGGATCGAATCCCACACTTGGCCTGAGTGGGACGAACTCCGACCCTGCTCGCAGGCAGGACTGGGAAGGGAGTAGCTGAGACTGACACACATACACACACTCACACTCGCTGACTCGCTCACTCGACTGGGACGCTGTCTCTGCAGCCCAGCCCAGCCCAGCAGCGCTCAGTCAGCCACTGCCCGCGCAGCACGATGCTCTGCTGGGACCTGTGCACTGCCCTGCTCTTCACGGCACTGCAGGTGAGGGCGTTCCCTTCCACCGACATCAAGATCACGCAAGGTGAGTGGGCGCGCGACCCGACGGGCGCACAGGCAGGGGGACAGAGAGGAAGCATGCTGGAGAGGCGCTGGAGCTGACATCTAACTGTTGCCCAGCCAGCGGGAGGTTTACTTCAAATCCGAAGCCGGCTTGTTTCAGAATTAGACTTCTGAGTCGTTGTTATGACTCCGTCCTTGTTCTCCTGGACATTGTGCGCCAGTGGGCCTGAAAGGCAGGAGTTAAACACTACCTTTTTACACAGGCGTGACATCTCAGGCAATAGCCAGAGGCACATCTGTCTGCAAGCGATTCCGAAAGAAGCTGAGAGAATGCAAGCTGTCCGTTTGCCAGTGATTTAGTTTGCCAGTGATTTTACTAATGAAGAAGATGAGGTTAGCTTTATTTAAAAAAAAAAATCAATTCCCTGTCTGTTGCAAAGGATTTTTGACGTGCTAGCCTGCTTTATCTAAAAAAAACTCTAAGGGTAATGCAGGAAAAGAATCTGCAGAGGTCAATATGAAATGTAATTTCACAGAGGGATCTGGAAGCACAGCACTATAAAACCTCCTAACTAGGCAGAAGAATGTTACTTCTGTGGGAGCCTGCTCTTCCAGGGACAGAGAGGAACTGCGTGTTTTAGGGTCAGAATGAAAGGGACAGTACTGGAGAGAGGCTGCAATGGAGGGTTTCAGGATGGCTATTAAGATGCCAGTGCATGGGAGGTGATAATGCAGACTGGTATGTCCTGTGGCCAGACGCAGGCCGGCAGTAACTCCCCTCTGCCCTTGCCCCTCCCCCCAGCCCTGCCCTTGCAGCTGCCCGACCCCAGCCAGCCTATCGCCTGCCCACTCTTCTGGACAGAGTTCGGAGGTCACTGTTACCGCTTCTTCCCGCTCAACCGCTCGTGGGCAGAGGCTGACCTGTACTGCGCGGAGTTCTCCAACGGGCACAAGTCCGCCAAACTCACCTCCATACACAGGTAAGGCACTGCGGCCGAGCCCCCGCACGAGAGCCGGGCTTCACCACGGACTGGAGCTTCACTATGCGTTTGCGATGTTCAGTGCGGTGCTGTCCACTACCAGGATTGCTTTAAAATTGGGTTGGGGGTGTATCTGCAGTGGCTCCACAGCGACGCTCATCTGCCTGACTCCCTGGCTCCTTCGCTGTGTGTCCTGTTCTTGTCCACCCTTGTACACTAGAGTGGGCTGACAAAGGCCTCTCCAGCTCCAGGCTCCTCTTCTGGTTTTCATTCAGACCTTTACTCGCTTTACTGAGCACGTGAACAAGTCATTTGCTCAATGGTGTGAAAACTGTCTCCTCCATGGTCTGTACAGAAACTCCTGTGGAGGGTTAGAGTGGCTGTGTTTCCTGTGATCTAGCATTGTTTTGTCCACTGAAAAGACCCTTAGATGAGGTTAGAGAGACTCACAGAGCAGCAGAGGGAGCCAGACCCTGCTGGCTCTGTCCACCCTGTCCAGTAGGACACCCCTCGACTGCGCTCAGATGTGGACTGAAACGGGCAGGACAATCAGCTGATTTGGAGCAGTTCGGGGATGCAGCTGAATTCCCAGGTCTTTCCCAGTCCTTCAGGTTAAATAATTGCCTTCAGTCAGTGGGTAAAAAACACGCTAATCTGGACAATTTAACTAGACAGTGAGTTCAAAGAAATGAGCTCAGAAGACCTCCTATAACTCCAGAATCAGGCTTAATGACCCCTGTTTTAGGTGAAAATGTGAACTTCACTTGACAAGATGCAGGTTAAAAAAACCCACTTCCCCTAGAGAGCAGCACGGCAAAGGGTATTTTAACATAACAGATGGCCAGTGCCCCTCACTGTCTCCCTATCTCTCAGCTGGGAGGAGAACGTCTTTGTCTACGACCTGGTCAACAGTCGGATCCCTGGGATTCCAACGGATATCTGGATTGGTCTCCACGACCGCAGGCAGGTGAGCATTTAAACGTCCAATTTTCCATATTAGCCATAAAAACAGGAAGTGTACCCCTCAGAGTCCAGGAGTGCTACTCAGTTTCAGTATTTCAGCAACATCCCTCATTCATTAAATACTGTACACTGGTAAACGTCGTCTCTCCCTGTCCCTCATGCACAGCAATCTTCATTTTAAAAACACAAAACGCCAGACTGAAGGTAAATTGATTACCAAAGCAGCTACTGAAGCCTTTAGTCTACACACCTCAGTAGCAAGACCTTGGGCTGTTAAATTTAATCAATTCAAGGTTTAGGAGGAAAATAGACCCTGGTTCGCTGCTTATAACATATTTTGTGGTTCCTGTCCCGAGCGAGACAACCTGCTCTGAAAATGTCTTTAACAACCCTGGTCCTGAGGCAACAGCGAAAGCAGGGGAGTCATTCGCAGCCCATCACTGGCGTTCAAGCTCCAGAGGGCCGTACTGTGTGTTTAAACATTTTTCACAGCGCTCATTTTTGCATCTTTTTGTTTTTTCTTTAAAAAGAACATACAGTACTGTACATCGGATACATTCAGGGAGATTCAAGACATTCACTGGGGGTTAAATGCAGAGATGTCATTGACTTTGGTTGTCTCCTTCCATTGTGTAAAAAACAAAATAGCTAAAGCCTGAGCAAAACTAACCAAGAACGCAATTAGGATTCCTTGGGAGGAACATGGTTTCTCCTCATGGTTTCCTAATTATAGGCTGGAAGTTCAGAAAGGAATGTAAGGGGAGAAGATTCCTGTGACCAACCATTTGCTTATACCCACCTATCAAAGATCAATCATTGGCATTTTAAAAGCTAAACCTCATGTCATCGTGCACAGCTTGCTCCAACATGAGGTGTACAGAAGTCTGTAGCGGTACTGGCACAGGTCTGACCGCAAGTGCAGCTGGAGGTGGCGCCCCAGTGTCATGCCCCATGTTTCTGCAGGAGGGCACCCTGGAGTGGACCGACGGCACGCCCTACGAGTACAGCTACTGGGACGGGAACCAGCCCGATGACGGGATTCACAGAATTCCTCTGGACGAGGACTGCGTGGAGATCTGGTACCGGCAGAACAGCGGTGAGCCGCTCTGGGGACATAGAGGGAGGGGACAGGGTTCCACTCAACTTATTCGATCCCTCGCTCGCTCTGGCTGACACTGGAACCCCGAATGACTGATACAGCACCTGCAATTGAGCAGGGAAGAGAATGATCTTGAATAATAATCATCATCATCCTCATCATCCTTTCCATTATGGACATTCACATAGGCAGAGCAGCCTATCTACCTGGTAGTTAGCTGGTAGTTAGTAATAAAAGAGATACTGAGCTGTCAGAAGTTGACATGTGAGACTCAAACCTACACCCCCTGAACAGACTATAACCAACACACAGCACCTTAGTCCACTACAGCACTGGGACACACTATAGGCTTCATTTATTCCAAAGGATCCTGATGCACTTTCACATCTAGGAGGATAGGGATCCTTTATTCACAACTGGACTACAGCACGCACCTGGGTGCTAATACTGGGTGCTAACACTAATACGAATACAAACATTAGTTTGTATTTTGAACCCCAGTCTGAAATTTTTGTCCTGACTGAAAACAGAATTGAGGTGGTGGCGGCATCTTTCTTTTTCAATAAAATGCTCTTGCCGTTGTCGTTTGTGGCTTTTGTCTGGCAGCCCTGAGATCCTGGAATGACAACAGCTGCGATAAGGCTTTTCCCTTCGTCTGCAAACTCCCCACGCTGGACAACTAGTCCCGGGGACCCACCCACCTGCCAGCGCAGCGCCTCTCCACCTCCACCTGTGCCGGACCCCCGCCGTGACCCCTCCATCGCCGACTCTGCATCTGGGGGATGACTCTCCCAGCTCCGGCGTCCTTGTGCTCCGCTGTGCGTGACAGACTGTGCCGACCAGGACATTACTATCCAGAGCTCCCCTCCACCTGGACATTGTTAGCAGCCCCATGACCCATCTCTCGGACCTCGTCAAGAAGCTACATCATTGCCATTCCTACTACTGTCTTTATCATTGCTTCACATTAGTCTTAGTCCTGCTACTGTGTCTTCAGAGATTTACAATGCGTTGTAGGTTTGGTACAGGCATAAGCACGGCTCTCTCTTCCTCATTCGTGCACTCCCTGGTGCAGACCGGCCTCCGCGGCGCTGGAGAGTTAGGTCAAGAAGATGTGTTTTGTGCAGAAAAAAACAATAAAGGTTCACTCGCTGGGAAAAAAGAAACCGAGGCTGGCACTGGACTTCGGGACGCACCTGTGAGTTCCCTGCCCTGTGCTATAGGAACAGAGACGACAGGTCATCCGAGGAGCAGACAGCTCAGTGCTCCCTCACTGCTGTGGCTCAATTGCTTTACCAACACAGGGGAGCTGCATAGTAAAATATAGTTGAGCTCTCTCACCTAATTTCAGTTTATTTTATTGTGAATCTTCTCTATTAGCCAAGAGCCTTCCCTTTTTTATTTTACTATGCCAGTTACTACGAAATTATTTTTTAACGGCCTTCATCACTCCTTCTGTGTGCAACACAGCTGGCTGCCAGTCAGGTTTAAGCAGCTGGATTAGAAAATCTGCTGTCGCCACCATGGCCGCCTAACCCCCCTGGAACAGCATGGCATCTGAGTGTCTCTTTGCCCTGATCGATCAGCTCGGCACCTGGCAGGACAGAGTGTGTGGGGGCAGGGGAGAGAAGCAGGATCTGGGCTGCACGTGGCTAGATGTCCAAACTGAACTGAGCAGAGAGATTAACCTCAGTCAGAGCTCTGATCTGAAGGGTCAGTCTCTGGAACGCGGCACATACACAGGGGGGCTCCAGTGAAAACACAGTCTCTTCAGACCGATGTGCTACAGTTCTCCTGGGTCTGAGAGTCTGAGCTTATACTATTTATCAGTCAATGGTGAAAACATGGACAAAGTAATAAATACACAGCATTTTTAACACACTACGTCAGATTTTCTGAAACAGGAGCAAAAGTTCAAGATCTAATCTATTTAAATAATGAGCAAGTCCAAACATACAAACAGACACTGTGAGGGGCACATATGCTGATATTCATGGTGCAAGATTTGTGTGGGCTTACATGCTGCTGATTTGATCATTCTGATTGAGCAATTGGAGTTGGGATTTGTGCAAACTATAATATCTGGCCGTGATTCATCTCTCCAAAGCTGCTGGAGGCTTTCTTAATTGCTCCTTTAGGGAGGGAATTTCTAAGAAAGTGGCTACATGCCCGATGTGGCCCTTCGACAGGGAAGCCTTTTGATTTTTCCTGCCACTTTTAATGTAAATGCCAAGCACAAATGTCAATACAGATAAAGTAAATTGCAGACATGGTCACTGCAAGGACCCGTGGCAGAGAACTCCTGCAGAGGGGTTAATCTGTCCACCTGCAGCTCGCAACTGGAAGGAAATTACTTAATTAAGCAAAGAGTTGATGATGCCGTGTCAGAACTCGACTGAGCACTCACAGAAATTTCCATCCAAATGGAACCTGATGACCCACTAAAGGAGCTCGGAGATTAATTGAGACAGCAGACCAAAAGGTCAGGTTTGAATCCCATTTCTCTTTTTTAAAAAAAAAAACCCTGCAACTCAAAGCAATTAACGGTGTGACGGGAAGCTGTGCCCTAGCCACGCACAGAGCGGCAGACCCACCCTCAACCGAAAGGCAAGTGGCTCTAGACTGGATTCCGAAGGCACAGGCAGTATGAAATTTCCCCACATTGTGTTAAGACTGGCGGTGCCTGACCCAGAATCACAACACCTTAGAACTCCTTCCCTCCACTCCTGCTACAGGGACAGCAGAGGGAGACTGACGTGGGAAAGTACAGGAATGCGAGAAAAGGATTAAAGAACACAGCCCCTGAAAGTCCTGCGCCCCCACACCACCGAGCCTGGGGTAATAAATGAGAGTGATTACAGCTTACATTCGTGTTATCTAATAAAACATCTATTAAAAACACACAGCTTGGAAACCAAGTTTTTTTAAAAAAACTTCCGTGTTTATCTTCTGTCGACAAGGATACAGACACACAAACATACTTGCAGTACTCGTCTAACTCCATTTATGCGTACGTGGCACCAATATATATGTATTTTTTATTGTCAATAAATACACACTTTAGATAACAGACAATATGCTGTGGAGATGCACAGAAGCCTCTGACCTAGGAACAGACAAGACAAATGATCTAGTCCACTTGCCAGAACTGTAATGGCTGTGACAATCATTCTGAGTGCAATTATAACACAACACTACACAACGAGTCATGTCGCACCTGGGAATTGTTCAGAATGAACAAGTAGGAGAGATCCACAGGTCGGCACAAGCACCCCTAAGCACCACACCTGGAAGAAGACTGCTGCTTTCAGAGTACAAGCTTGTAAGAGAAATGTCTGGATTTTTGCCTTTGTTTCAATTTCCCAGTCATACAATTGGCATAGAGCTGAGAAGGTCTGGATGTTGTCATTTCTTCCACAGCTTAGTGGCACAAAAAGACTGGAGTTTAAGTGCTTGTTACTAGCTTCTCCATGGTGTGCTTGCCTTACATATTTTATCAAGACAGAGAATCAGCACAACACCTGAAAATGGACAAATCCCTAATCAAAGCACGTTTCTAAAGTCCTAACACAAGACACACCACCGCCTTATATGCATTCGATGTGTTCTACAATGTGTCGATGTTGCAAATGTTTGAATGCTCTTGCAGAAGAATAGTATTTCTTGTAGCCCTCCAGAGGCAGGGACCCCGATTTCTGCAAGATCTTCGCATTTTGCGTTTCCAGTTAACTGCGCGACTTGTCCAAGGGGTCAGCTCGTGCGCTGAAAGAGGGTCGGAGGCCCAGAAGCACAGCAGCAGCCTCTCCCTCCCAGGCAGAACTGCGTAACCGTGGCAACAATAAAGACAAACACAGCCTGCTGAAGTTGTGGACAACAGTGACAATTTCAGAAGGACACAGTTCGGACTTTCAGGTATTCGCACCCACAACCCCAGAGTAAGGGAGAAATAGTGTCTTATGACACAGACGCCCTCCACAGGCTCCCTGCTATGGGATCCATATGCAGTCCACTCACACTACTTACAGTAGATGACATTGATGAGGTCACAAGAGCACAGGCTTAATTGTCACCATTGATGCCATGTGGCGCAGGAGAATAAGACAAGAGAACTTCCCGACATGAAGCCAAGAAATCTCCTTTTCTCCAGATACCAATCACAGCGACGTCACCAGCCTCTGAAAAGTGCCCTGTCCACAACCCTAATTTTAAGTCTTCATAGGAGGAGAATAAAAATCCCAGTGCTAATTAAGATTACGACTGCCAAAGTGCAGTTCATGTGCATAAAACCAAGACACTAGATAGGACCATGTCCCCATAAACATTAAGTGCAAAGTCTTTTTAAATAACATGAACAGCATTTTCCTGAAAAAGAGAATTCGCACTCTTTGAAAAAAGGAAAAGTTATGGGAAAATTTAAACTAGAAATAGTATAAGCAAGGAAGGAGTTTCTGTCTACAGTGTCTTGGGTTTTAAAGAATGGGTAGTTCAGGAATGACAAGCATTTATTGCCTAGAGTAATGACATTCATTTCTTCAGGATGAACAGAGTGATTCAGAGTACACACAATGCAAAGCCAGTTTGACAGAAGACACAATTCAAATACAATACAATTTACATCTTCTCTGTTTCCTAACAAATGCAGCACATTCCCCACTGTCTGCAGGACACAGACGAGAAGGGATGTTTTAAAGGGATACTCCTAACCTTCTTCCACTGCCTCTGATTATTCCTGGATCCCACTCCATTCCTGAAGCTCCTCTTTCTTGTCTATGGCACAGACAGGAGCTTCCGAAGCAGAAAGGCATTGTGGGGGCTGTAGGTCAGTTCATGCTCAGTGATGGAGAGCCACTTTGAGACTTGACTCCAGACAAACACCCTCATCTGCCCGGAAAGTGACATACAAACTAACAGGAACAGCCCCTGACGTGCTCAGTTAAGGGAGAGCAAGGTAACCAGTCCTCAAGTCCTGAAGATATCCCCAAAGCACAAGCTGTTCACATTACATTGGAACTCCAGAAGGAGTGACCCACAGTCCCAAAAGGTCAGTCAGTCATTATAGTACATCTAGCATACTTTATATATACTCTATAGAATATATAGTTCATCAGCAAAGGTATCTCAAAGTCCTCAGAACTGTTTGTCTTATGTATATATTTTATTTTTTTACATATCAAACATTATTCACATCGATTTGTTCAATATATACTCCTTGTATTTAGAATAAAATCATTGTTGTATTTTTTTATATATATTCTGTATATACCATGATGAAATAAAAAAAATGCGAATAAATAACAGGCACAGTAACATGATTCGCACGATGCTCTTGTTACGATAATCACTTCAGCCTCTCAGGAGGTCTGAAGGGGTCCTAGTAGTATCAGGCTTCAGCCTCTGCTGCTGGGCTGATTCTGCCTTCTGCCATTGTGAAGAGGGACTTTACGGGAGGATAAAATCTAGACAGGATCAGCTGAAACTGAGAGGTCAAGTTCAGGGTTTCAGGCAGCTCCTCCAAACACGCAAGTCGAAGGGAAACGTGCCGCATCAGAAACCATCAGTTACCTCCAGCATGGATAGCAGTTGTGACTTCTGTAGTGTGATACTGGTGCTAATGGCGGTGATTCTGATTAGGGCAAAACTGCGCAACAAGTCCAGATATACAGTATCAAGTCCTGTGGGAAAGGAAACTGGGAAGAAATATCAGCACAAAATAAATTACACACACACACATACGCATAGTGCACAAGTGCATTGGCTGCACTGTATATATATAAATGCTACATAAAACTAGAAGAGTTTTGAGGCACAAACTAATTTCTTCACGGAACTCGGGGGTCTGCCTGGCGCGTGGTTCCCAGGGCTACTAAAGAGAACACACACAGACGGACGATACTGCAGCCACAAGGACAAACTCACAGAGATCACTGGCACGGTGATCTAGACACACAGACACACAGACGCACCCACATTCAGGACTGCCACAGAGAGACTTCCCAGTCCAGCCTGGCTCCCACTGGATTCCCTGGGACAGGCTGGATTCAATGGTCCCCGCAGGTGCACCTCCTTTCCTCCGTACCTTCCCTCTTTTTTGGGGGGGGAGGGGGTTTGTATCACCGACTGCTAGCTTCATCAGAAGGAGATGCACTTCTCATGCAGTGCAGTGGCGCACAAAGCTGTGGCTGACTCTCCAGACTGAAGAATCTGAACACCCGAGGAAGAGACCGCTCAGAAGAGGGGGGATTTCTTTTTTAGACAAGACTGGAAAGCACTGCTGAGTATGACCTGGTGTGCAGTTCGTGGTACTTTGTTGCCTGACATTCAGTGGGGCTCCCCTGTTCAAGACCAGCACCCAAGTGCTACCAGCCAGGTGTGTGTGGGGGGGGGAATTCAGATTTTGATGGTTCAAAAAAACAGAACCTGGAGATTCGCTAATAATGGCACTTGTTTAGGTGAAACCTACAGTCCAGAGATTGCTGGCTGAAGACTGGACTCTTTAGCCAACCATGCATTGCACAGAAATGGCAGAATGCCATTGCGATTGAGTGGCCTCATGCTGGACAGAATAGGGTCAGCTTGTTGTGTGAAAGCAAGACCAGCAGACTAGATGCTTTCTGAAGGATGCATCGCAGCAGGGCAGTAAAACTGACCGATGAGGGGCAAGCAAAAAATGATGTCATCAGGAAAAAAAATCCCCTCTGCCTATGGGTCACTTCTAGAGCTACAAAGAACCTCCAGAACTGCAGTGGAACAAAACAGAGGGTGTATTGCTCACTTTACCTTGGGACAAATATGGACAGCAGCTAAGAGACTCAGCTCTCTGAGCTCCTGGTCTCCCAACAACACTGTGCATGATGAGTGAGCAGGAGCACTGCCCCTCCTGGGACTCCAACACAGCTGCTCTCTGCTCTCTAGCATCTGCGGCTTTGGAGCCCCAGAGCGCTGCTCCCCAGACAGGAGGGAATTCCACTACGCTAAAAGGCCAGGCCTCCTGCTGCTGCAGAACTCAAAGCTGTCCAGGGTCTGGGTGCATGAGATTTTACAAGAGCTGGGACAGCAGGCGCTTCAGGTTTTAGAAAAGAAACATGAATTGTGGACCTCAGTCAGAAGAATCTGCACAGCGTTGTTAAGATGTCTCAAAGAGAAGGGAAGGAACCCGGCTTGAGTGAGAAAGTAAGTAAGGAGACACACGAGTGGAGGCCTTTCAAGCCCAGCTGATGATCTCCTCCAGCCTCCTCCCACATGAGTCGTAATAATCCAGTGGTTGGCCGCTGAGAAGAGCCGACGCTGCAGACCATGGGGATTGAGACCAACACTTGGGAGACAAGGCCCCCCCCCACTCCCCCTGCTCCCAGGCCACGCTCCATCTCTCACTTCCAGAAGGCCACCCCGGCAGCCCCCCCCCCCACCCCCCTGGCCCCTCATGCCTCCCTGGGGGGGGCCAGCAGCAGTCACGTGACCTCGAGGGAGGCGGGCGAGACGCGGTCACACTCGGCGCGGGAGCGCAGGCTGTGCCACTGCTCCACGGGTGTGCGCTGGGAGCTCAGGAGCCGGCGCCAGTGGCTGCTCTCGGGGGGCCCCGTGGAGAAGCGGCCGATCACGATGCGCCCCACGAAGTCGTTGCTGCTCTTCATGTTGTGCCCGTACACTGGAGAGGAAGAAGAGCGGGCGATCAGCGCACGGCACAGGCAGGCGACCCATTAATCTGACAAGTGCCAGGCAGGATGGCGGTGGGACTTGTGTGTTCAAAAACCCTTTCAGTCTTCTTCTAATGCAACACTGCGCTGACTGAAACTCTACTTATCAGATTCACTAATAACCAAACCTTTTAAAACCCTGAAAAGTTGCAATACCACTACCACCACTGCTACTGCTACTGCTGCTACTAATAACAATGTTTACGCCTGCAATAAAACCTGCAGGTCCAGGTAATTCTAAATATCATACACAAAATAAGCAGAAACAGAACATTCTAATTGCAGAGGAAGGTAAATATGTGAATTGGGGGTATCGGTGTTAAAACAGGTTTGCTACCTACCTTAATGTCTGAACAAAAAGTTAATAATGTTGTTTAAGACATAAGATGTACCTAAAAACTAAGGGCTGAAAATAAGTTAGAAACACAGCCCCAACTCATGAAAATGTCTTAATTAAAAGTGATGACGTCTGAAATCAAACATTCACAGTATATCTAACCAGAACCCCACAGTGATATTGGTGTGGCAACAGTTTAGCTTTGATTAACAGCTTATAATATTGCAAAGGAAACTATCCTGGTGACATCATCAGCTATAAGAAATACTCTACCCTTATCTCTTTGTCATGTGGTGATTTCAGGGATGTCTTCCTCTCTAAGTCTCTATACTTGTCTCTCTTTCAATTTCTTTTTCTAATGGAGAAAAGACAGAGTAGGAGATGTGTTTTTACTAATATCAGAATGGATAAGAATGGATAAATAAGATCAATAGCTTTGTGCATGCTAGCCAAACATCCCATTCTGTTACTGACAGTGGAATTCCCAGGAGCATTGAACTCTGGGATACATGACCCAACACAGAGGATGAGAATCACCTGAACTAAGCTTGCTGTACAACGCATCCTCTGAGACCATGTTTGCAAGAAGCAGAGAAAGACACTCACTTAAACAAAGAGACTCATGAAAGGAGTCCCTTCTCTTACATGGAATACAATTGTTACACAAGCCTAGGGTGCAAGCTCAATTTTAACTCTTCTGTAGACATTTGCTGTACTATGAAACTACACACTTGTGTGAGAGCAGCACTACGTGTTTAATAAACAGTCAGCCAAAGATGTGATTAAAGAGAAAAGTCATCAATCATTTTACTGTGTCAAGATTAGAACTCCACTGCTAATAAGAGTGCTCCGAATGATTTATTACAGTTCACTCTATGGATCCTTTTTCAAATTTATTTTCACTGAATGTACAGAACATTTATTGGAGATACACTACTGCATGCAGCATACACTTCCTTTAGTAGTGGCAAAATATAGAGCAACAAAATTCTTTTGGGGGTGTTTTTGTACAAAGTCTTTACCTGTACCAGCACATTTGGCATCTTCAGTAGGAGCCCAGTAACATAGGGTAGGAATGATTGATTTTGAAGGATTGTTCAGCAACAGCTCAAAGGAGCAGTATCTTTCTTGCTTGTGCAGTTGGGGTGGAAGGGCTCTTTTCTGATCTGCTGGAAGGAAATAGAGGAACAGCTGCCACCTGCCCTTCGCTGACGTAGCAAACTTCCATGCTCCTCTCAAGGCTGGCTTATCGATCATTAATGTGGCATGAGTCAGATATAGATGTAAAAATGGAAGCAACCCCCTAGACAGGTCATGTTAAGGAATGTAATTCACAGGGGAGTGAGGATTGCTCAGCATGTGTAAAGTGAAGGTGGTTTTATCATGTGCTTGACAAGGCAGATGGGCTTAAGGCATTAATTACGGGGCATCCAAATAAGAGTGAAAAAATAAAGGCAAAGAAAGGAATCATGAACACAACCAATATTGGTTGTTGCCGTACTTCATGAACCTCGATCAGACACGTGTTAGACAGGTGCCCTGTCATAGCGTTAAGGGTGTTGAGGCATGAAGAAAGCTCCCAAGCAGATCAATTCTACTCCCACTGCACCCTCCCCCCCATTCTTAAATGACATTCCTGAACATTTCTGTACCAAAAGATCTGCTTTCAGATAAGGTCCTTTTAATCCTCTGACAGTTGACTTCATTCTCGAGCGGTACATTACAAACTAATATGAAGACTGTGGCTCGGGATCTGCAACTGTGGCTGGAAGGTTGCCGGTTCAAACCCTGCGACCGTCAGAGGAATCCTACTCTGTTGGGCCCCTGAGCAAGGCCCTTAACCCCAGCTGCTCCAGGGGCGCCGTATAAATGGCTGACCTGTGCTCTGACCCCAGGCTTCTCTCCCTGTCTGTGTGTCTCACGGAGAGCAAGCTGGGGTATGCGAAAAGACAAATTCCTAATACAAGAAACTGTATATGGCCAATAAAGTGATCTTATAACCTTGCAGGTGAGAAGCCTCATCACCCTCTGCGAGAGGCAGAGGAGCACAGAGACTGGCAGAATGGATCTGATAGAGAGGGTGAGGGAGAAAAACTCAGAGGAGGGAGAAAGAGAGGAGCAGATAGAGAGGCATGAAGCAGGGAAGAGCTGCCAAACAGATTTGGATTGCAGGGCTCTGCTGTGTGGCAGAAGGCAGTGCACACAGCGCATGGAGTGTCAGCTGCACTTTAGCTCCCAGATGTTAAAGATCCCTGTCAAGGCTTGAAGAAGCCATCCAGAAGACAAGCTGCGTGCTGTCTCCTCCCTGAGAAGAGACTGCTTGAACCCACCGGCAATGAGAGACTGAGGCTGGCGGGGGGGGGGGACGATCATTATGTGACATGCAACTGCCTCTGTCTTTATACCCCCACAGGCACTCCCAAGTCATGGCTTTGTTGCGCAAAAATACAACCAGCATCACCAGTTCATCCTGTTCCACAGTGGGATCTGGGCTCTTCCAGTCCCGTGATGTTTTTTATCTACGCTGTTTCTTGTATCTTACACGTCAAGGTCTTTTTCTGGATGAGTTACAGATAGGTGTGCCTACAGCCTGTAGCGGTCCTGCCTTCATCGTAGGGTTCACAAGCCTTTTTAAAAAAGCGCCAGGGAAGACGATAAGGAGGATCAATGACCGCAGTAATCAGTGAAATTGTGTGTTTAAAAATCAGACGCTCCCAGAGCACAGGTTGAGCACTAACGATCACAGGCATCCGGGTCACACCTGTACTTGGTCCATCCTTAGCAGTCAAGTGCTCTACCTGGTAAGTCACAGCATCTCACATAATGAGCCCTGCAGGCAGGTGAGTGTGCACCTCCTTCTTCCTGTGTGGCAGCACAGGGGACAGAGCAAGTTGAATCACGTACATATAACTGCACTTATATAACTGAAACTAATTGACAAGTCCAAATTCAATAAATGACCAGAAGTACTACTGCACGGCTTGAGAAACAGAGTTAGGGCTGTCAGTTATCCCTTTTGAGTATACAACAGAGGCAGCATAAGTCAAAAAGAAGTCAGCCAAAGTGTTAAAGATGTGCAGAGCTGAGTTCATCCACAGTGCACTGAAACAGGGGTCCTGATCCACGATCCTCCGGACAGCTGAGCCCTTGAGATTGCTGGGGCTTTTGAAATGTTAAACTGCAGGTTTGTATTTTGGCATACTGTAGGACACGATAAGTACAGCAATGTATTGGTGGAACTGCACTATATTAGTGGCAATTTACTTCACCGGAAGCAATGTGGTCTGGTGTTTATTTCTTTAAAAATAAATGTACAAACAGAGTGCATAAAGCATCCCTCAATCAAGCGTAGCTTTCAACAAAAAATAAATAAATTTCAATAGCAAAATCCAGGATGCGTCCTGAAGCCCATGAAGATCTGATATGAAAAAACCTGGTGTTTATCCACATGCACAGTTACTCAAGGGGAAAGCTTTGTGCCATCTGTTTAGTCCTACTCTCAGGCCTCTGCTTACAATGGCACTGTGGTGAAACAGAAGCAGGCGCTGCACAGTGCTGTGAAGCCCACTGGAAAAGCTCAGTGCACGGAGTCTGTGTGGCATTAATATGCTTGCCCTCCTCATTTCTGAAGTGCTCTCGGCCGCCTTAATTATTATGAATGATGGCCACTGACGATACAGGCAGAGAAGGTAAGATAGAATCGTTTAAGCACAAACACAGTAAGGCAGAAACCAGAGGAGTGAAATGAGGGAAACACACAAAAGCTGACCTTTACCTGATCATGTGCTGAACTATGACAATGTCAGAGAGAAGAGGAAAGGGAACATAAAAGAAGTAACATCATTGTATTTCCACTAAGGGAATTATGTCCTCTCTGGTATCACTTTGTGCAGTCTTTGACATTTCTTTTTCCATGGCATTTACACATCATGGTAGAGCACAGGGGCACCCTGCCGACTGCAGTCATATCTAAGCAGGTCCGGCATTTAATAACTCAAAAATTTGTAATGTATCTAAGCCCACTGAAAGAAAGACAGTATGCGTTTTCATGACAACTGCCTTCTGAGGTCTACAGTAGATTTCTGTTTGTGAGATCTTGTCACACAGTGGTCTTTTACTTGACGCGCATGTCAATTCAGCCTTCTGTGAACGCCTGGGTCAATATCGTTATTATTGCACCAGCCTGTGGTGTTGCGCACATCGCCGTCAGCTCAGAAACAGGCGGCTGCTGATCATTTTAACGAGCGCAGTCGTATTTCCTGACCACTCGAACCAGTGCTGCGCTGTGCTAGGCTGGCTGTCAGTCCTGTCAGCAGCTGAAATGGTTCAACGTCCATAAACGAAATGTTGAATTAAGTCCCCACCTGCAAACACAGCTTGAGCTGTAGTCCAGTCCGGTGGTGAGTGGCGGCATTATTAATCAAGCTAATGAGAGCTCCTGCGGCTGGCCAGGTAGTGCAGGCAATTACTGTAATGGCACAGGACACCAGTAAGAGGTGCACCGCGTGCCCCATCTAAAACCGTGACCGAGCTGCAGTGAGCTCTTCCAGGCTGTCACGCAATGTCCAGCTTCTCCTAGAAATGCAAGATCACTCAACAAAAAGCAGGGGAGATTGTAGAACCGCTCAGCGACTGTACTAACTTGAATCAGATGTCCCAAGGAAGCTACTTTTTGCTCACTCTGATCGGCACTTTTTTATTCCAATTTGAACGGCACTGGTCTGTTTTCCATGCGTGGTTTTTGAGCTCTCACGTGGCACGTTGGCCAAATAAATGGATGGTAACCCCCTGTGGATGACCTATTGAAGTTCGAGTATTCTAGTGTAGCACTCTTACACCAATGGCAGACTCACTCCTAGCCTGCTCAGCTGATCTATCACACCAGCTGGCCACAGGTCTTCATGTTATCGTGCGATGCAGCTTTGACATATTCAGAATGTACTGTATGTGAACAATTATTTACCCATAATTGCTTCATTATTAATTAATTTTTCCTCTTGGCTTAAGATCACTCCAGTAACTAAATATTAGTTCAAGCACTAACTTTTAGTGGAATGGCGTGATTGACCTAAGGTGAGACCTCGTGTCAATCTCTCTGGTTCTTCAGTGTCAAAGTCCTTCAGGCTTTAACGGGCTCTGCAGATCTCTGCCTGCTGCAGACTGGAAACCTGGCCTGGGTTGGCTCAGCTGAATGAGTGTCTAGCTTAATGTACCTGAGGTCCTAGGAGGAATAGCAACCTGAAGGCCCAGGTCAGGGTGGCTCACAGATCCTTCAGTTAGACAGGTAGCCGTACCTGTGAAGACCAGGCTGACGTCCTGCAGCTCCTCCTGAGTGACGCGGAAGCTGAAGGATTCGTTGTAGAAGGGGTCGATTGTGCCCCTCATGCAAGACGTCTTCTTGGTCTTCACCAGCTTCAGTCCCATCACAAGCTGGACCTTTACAAAGGGGTCTGTGGTGGAGTGTGTAGTAGTCAAAGAGGAATACAGAAGAGTTTTAGTTCAGTGTACTCAGTGAGCTGAGTGTCTCAGTGCAGTACTGTGCTCAGTGTGCTGTGAGTCTCAGTGTAGTGCTGTGCTCAGTGTGCTGAGAGTCTCAGTGTAGTGCTGTGCTCAGTGTGCTGTGAGTCTCAGTGTAGTGCTGTGCTCAGCGTGGTGAGAGTCTCAGTGTAGTGCTGTAATCAGTGTGCTGTGAGTCTCAGTGTAGTGCTGTGCTCAGTGTGCTGAGAGTCTCAGTGTAGTGTTGTGCTCAGTGTGTGGGGGTCTCAGTGTAGTGCTGTGCTCAGCGTGCTGAGAGTCTTAGTGCTATGCTGTGCTGTATTTGTAATGCTCAGTACTGTATTAGTTACCTGAGCCCTGGCTCATGTCTGTTTGCAGCAGCTGTTTGGCCCGGATGATTTCCACATTGAGTCTTCCTGCACTGGGCAGGTGGTTCAGAGACAGCAGAAGCTCACCCAGCTCTACCTCATTCTGGAGAACAGTGGAGAAAGCCAGTTATTCTTCTCATCATGGAGCCAGCATAGCTGGAGAAGTCATTTCCAAATAATAATGACAAGGAGAAATTGCTACAGCCAAGAAAGGCTGCTCGCTCAGAGCACACAATTGGCCCCTTGTCTCCATGGATTCTACCACGGGCCCAGATTCTCTCCGCAAGAGACACAGAACAAAACTCAGAAGATCCGAAAACAGGACAAGGACAGGATTTTCAAAAACATGTTTTCTCAGTTTCTGAGAACTGCTTTTGTCATACCTGTAAATTTGGGGATATATACAAAAAAACAAAAAAAAGAGTGATGTTAGTTACGGGTTTCATGTGTCACTGCAGTGGTCTATGGAATTGGTCTACTGAAAACTTCACATGTCAACACATTATTTATTACCTGCATTTTTGTGCTTTATTATACAAAATAATGACGTCCTCATAAGGGAAAACATCGCTAACAACATCGGAATGATTTGTTCAGATGACCACAGCAGGGCGTTAATGTTTTCACGACACATGAAGACAGAAGCATGACTCCTTTTAGTTATTTTTACAGCCCACAAATTACAACAGGGATGTGTAGCCCTCTGCATGAATAATTTCCTCCCAAGCCCTGGGCGAAACCAGCTCAGAGGTTCCTCTGTGCGTAGCATCCTACTCTTTCCACCGTGCTACTTTCACAGAACAAAATTACTCACTGCATGTACTGTTTCCACTCTGAGTGATGTCATGTGCAATGAGGGCCCAATGCCTTGGCAATACTTGTCCCTGGTAGCAGTCCAGCCGTGTGGAGCAACAGCCACAGAGCACACAGATCCCTACAGAGCCAGCATCCACCTCCCAGCAAACCACCTGACCCTAAGCTGCTCGATCTCCCTTCTACTCAGCCGGAAAGTTCCCTTAAGCCTAATGCTGGTCTGCAGACCCACAGGACTGGCCGTATGCAACCTGGCACGACAGGGTCTGCACCTAACCGTGTCAGGCCAGGCCAGAATCCACGTCCATACCTGCGCGCTTGGCACCAGAGCCTTCCACCAGTGCCCGCCCTTGACCAGGTCGACCTCGCTGAGGGGCACGGCCACCTTGCCGATGACGCAGTGGCGGGAGAACTTGTCGAAGTCGACGACGGAGAGCAGCAGGGTGCGGCGCTGGGCCTCGAGGAAGGGCAGGTCGAAGGTGAAGCGCTCCTCGAAGACGGGGTTCTGCGTCTTGCGCTTGACGCCCGTCTGCCGCGAGTTCTTCTGGTCGGGCAGCAGGCTCATCTTGACGTAGGGGTTGGAGTGGGCCATGTCCTGCCGCGCGCCGTCGCAGGCCAGGGGCGGGGGCAGGTCGCGGGCCTCGATCACCCGCACGCTCAGGTGGTTGTGCAGCAGGTCGTACTGCGTGCTGAAGTGCAGCATGCCCAGCTGGTAGCGGGACAGGATCTCGTCGTCGGTCAGCGAGTCCATGTCGTCGCTGCTGGAGTCCACCGAGTACAGCCGCGGCTCAAACTTGCGGAAGTAATCTTCGGCCGCCACGTAGGGCTTCCTCAGCACGGAGGGCTGGACTGCCTCTTTTTTGGAGCCGATGGCCCAGAACTCAATGGGCTTGATGTCCACCAGTGGGGAGCTGGGTCTGCGGACCTCCAGACCTGCGTGCAACACAGACAGACCATCACTCTCCAGGGACGTGGGCATCAGCGTTGTGCATAGGGGTTTGGACATTTAAAATGAATGGACCAAAAAAAGATCAGGGGCAATAAAGCTGGAAGGAGCAATTTATTCCAGTGCATGTCTTCAAGACAACCTGCCCCGTAAGTAAATTATCAGGTGTGCAAAGATTTAAAGAGCTGGATGTACAGTAGCAGGACCCTGTGCTGGTTGTAGCCCAGCCTGCTGGTTTCACCCTCAGCGGAGGGGGGAGGCGGGGCGGGACACTCACTGGACAGCCGGTGGGCCAGGCTGTAGGTGGAGCGCGAGGTGTCCGAGCTGGAGCGGCGCCGGTCTGGCGAGCTGTCCTGGGGCGTGGCTGGGGGGTCGCTGGCCGTCACGTCAGAGTCCCCCTCCTTGTCTCCGCTGGAGTCGCTGACCCTACAGGAAGCCAAGATGGGTCAGATACAGGTCCTCCCCTGCCCGATTCAGCGCCTCGCGCGTCTCTCTCCCGGCGTGTGAGACGAGCAGGCTCTCCGCACCGCCACCGGCCTCTGCGCTGCTGCTGTCGATAGCGGAATCAATACATCAGAGGCCTTATCCAATCACGACGCTCTAATCACATCAAACACGCAGCGGCATTTACAGCAAGAGAAAGCTTTAAACGAAATTGGATTTTTATATTTCCATCTGGGGAAATATTCAGAGTAAGAGCAGCATTAAGAGACCGGCTTTAGGCTGAGATTTTCCAAGTTCACAACAGTCAGAACATTTTCACAGAGGGGCTGTGGATGCTTAACTGACTATCCCACCAGAAATCTTATTAGTTGTACACATCTGGGGTAGGTTTTGCTGGAGCTCTGATATATTTGTTTCACTTTTAGATATAAAAGACCAGAATCTATGGACAGTCACTTTAAATACACATCGGTCCAATGGATTTTTTCCATTGGCTTCAGTCAAAGTGGATTTTTGAACAGGATTTCTTGAAGGAGGCCTACTTTGCTTTGCACCCCTGGGGACTGTCGAGGACCTCTTGAGTCCATGGCTACAGCTCTCGGGGAGAGGAGATTGTCGCCATGGCAACCGGGCAATCTAAAACACATGGCTTTCGGAGGCTCGAGGAGCTGCGCGGCTTCGCGTGCTCCTGGGTCTGAAGAGCGGCGAGAGCTGGGAAGCAGTGCCAAGGTGCTGGAGTGCAGGCGAACTCGACCCTGCCAATACTGCAAAACACATCTGGGACCCAATGAAAAGGAAGATTTACATCACTGGAGAGCAGGATGCAATTCAATAAATTGATGCAGGGCTCATATAGGACCGAACTCATTTGCAGCAGGACGCTTTAGCTTTTAGATGGGAGTGACTAACGGGCAAGGAAGTCAGTGGATTAATTTTGAGTACCTCTATGCATGCAGGCTGGCAGAATTCTTGGGAAGATGGGCAAGCATGGTGCAGCGGAGGGGTGAAGCTGTTACACAGAAAGACACATTTTTTAAACCCAGACCCCTGTCTCCAGCAACAGCACATGGAGTGGAATCCCCTCCATGTTTGAATGATGGATTCAGAAATGGGTTCAGTCTCCTGAAAGATACGACAGGAACAGCAGGAGGGAGGATTCTGGGAGGCCAGTGTGGCCAAGAGGGGCCAAGTACTTACAAAGTTCCTAAAACAGCAACCCAGTTAGTTCTATCTAAGTTGTCTGAAAATGGTACAACACCACAGAACTCCTTCTAAATGCATTCATTGCAGCAGGTGGATCTTTGGCCTTCCTCAGTATTAAACTAACCTCTACTCTCCTGCTCTACGCCTAGATGAAAAACTCTGACTGTGTGGGAACTCTCTGGAGACAGGGACAAATGCCGTCTTCTGGAATGGGGAATGAGGATGACTGCGCCTCGAGAAAATCGTAATAAAAAATAGACACACAAATAAAATGTCTTCAAATCAAACTTGCCCACATTGTTTTCATGCATAGTCCTGTTGGTGGACCGGTATGTCTTGCCGAGCAGACTGGCTTTTGGGATGTTTCACAATAAAAAGAACTACACAAATGAAGGAAATCATGATCATTTTACTATTATTTTACTGCACAGGCTGGCCATGTGAAGAGAGTATCAAAACATGAGCACTGATAACTATCTAAATCACAGCTACAGGACATTGCATATTAACATGAAGGTAAAGAATCTGAAAGAAAGATTTAATCTGCAGTATGTATATGTTTTCTATCTCTTGGAAAACAACAGGTCATTCTGACTAAGTATTAGAGATAACGTAAAAGTAATTTACAGATGAAATTATGTGTCTGTTCTCTACATGGTATTAAAAGGACTTGTCATCGTCTGGAACTCTTGTCCGACTGCCTTGGAATGCCTACTGCTTCTGCTGGAGTTCTATTTTAATAATCCCCCCCCCCCCCCCAGACCTGGCAATCCACATTTCTAAATCATACAGAGCAGTGTGCTGGCAGCCTGTCACATCTTACTGAAGGCTGAAGTCATAATTGGAACACAGTAAAGCCACAAGGTGACAGTATTTAAAATTCATTTCGCAGGAATTTACTACAGGACAGATAATGAGCCACAGACACTCCACCACCCCCACCACACATACACTTCCTTGTCATTTTGAGCTCAAGGCAGCAGCAGCAGCAGCTCTGCCATTTAAAAAGACTCTCATTAGGAGTCTCAGCTTTTGCTTACACTCTGATCACCATGTCTCTTCTTAAAGCAGGGCCTCACGATCCCCTTTTCTCCTGTCACTCAGATGGCACTGCTGATGACCAGCAGGAGGATGGGCTAACCTGGGTTAGAGCAGAACCCAGGTTCCGTTCTAACAGCTATTCATTCACTACCACTGCATATCAGCTGGGTCCGTTTCAGGTATTTCAAGCAGCCAGCTATTATATGGGTCGACACTGGGTCCTGGGAGTCAATTTCAGGTTCATTCCCTTTACTGGGAGCAGGTCTGCTCGACCTGCACCATTTGGAATGGTTAATATACAAAAAGGAGTTGCATTGCTGTTCCATGACATTAGTGCAAGTTGTACAACAGCCCTTGCAGCTTTAAAAACCTGAAAATGATCACCCTGCCACACAATGGGGGGCTTTCTGTACACGTCTCCTTTTAGCATCATCAATGAGTGCAGTGCTCCACACATTATCAAGGCTATAAAAATGGTAACACACACAAAATAAAGAACTGCACTACTTGTGAAAAGGCCTACTTGCTACAAACAGTGTTAATTTATAAACTAGCAAACCTCTGCCTTTACAAGCCTTGGTTTCCTTTAGCATGGATTTCAAAGCATGAGGCAATGGAGGTTGCTGATTTTAAGGGAAAGGAAGACAGCATGGCCGGCGAGGAGAATGAAGGAGATCGGTCTCTGGGTTGATCAGTGGATGGTTGGAGTGCTGGGTTTCTCTGCCCTACGGGAGCTGGCCTGGGCGCACGCAGTGCACAGCTCTGTGGTGGAGTGGAGGAGAGGGGAAGAGGAGCAGGGCTCCAGGGGGATTATTGTATACAGTATTGGGGGACAGTATACTCACAGCCACGATGGGGTCTGTGCGGGGAAGGGTCCCAGAATCTCCACCTCCTCATCGCTGGGCTGGCAGCAGCTACACTCCCAGCATGACTGCAAGCAGGCCCAGCATGTCCAGCGGCACAGGAAGAAATTGGACAGCCTTGACAGGAGGCCCTGGGCACGTGAGACGAAGAGGAGAAACAGCTAACACAGGAAACTCGGAACCTACTCCTGTCCTTCCATAAAGCCTCCTTATAATCCCAATTTCTGAACTGGCTTCATCACTCTGCTCTCCTCCCCACTGAGAGCTGGTGTGTGGGGAGTGTACTGGTGCACTCTGGCTGCTGTCACATCATCTTGCTGGGGCTGCACACTGGTGGTGCTGGAGGGGATCCCCATTACCTGTAAAGCACTTCGAGTGGACTGTCCAGAAAACGTGTAAGGAATTCTTCTTATTAATTATAATAATTCCAAAACAATTTGCTTGTGAGAACACTTTTCATGACTGAAACTTGTTTCCACAACACATTTTCCTACATTCTACATTCAGAATTCCCTAAAAACTCATTCTAAATCTATTTCACCCTGGGACAGGATGTGAAGAATGCCGTAGCAAGAAAGTATTACAGAGGTTAGTTACAACAGAGGACTTTTCTGAACTATTCATTGGGCACCTTTGAAAATATCTACCACAACTGCGCAGTATCTGAGTTATTTAATAATGGGTGATGAAAGAAAATCCATATCGTACACAATTTCAGAGCCCAGATGAGATGCACAGTGGTTTCATTGAAAGGGAATACAAAAGAAAGCAGTGATTGCAAAGCGATTCTAAAAATCTCAAGTGGGTAAAAGCGAATATTGCTACTCAAAGCTTTAAAAAATACAAGCAAACCTATTTCATTATCTACGGAAGGCTCTAAAAAACATTTTACAACCTAGGTGCTACTTTTGAACTTTTGAAAAGCTACACCCTGATATGCACCTGTGGGTGATATCTGGTGTTCAGATACACAGCTGGTGATGTTTCTCACAAAGCAGGAGCATTGCTGAAGGATGTGAGGGCAGGCGATTATTGAGACCTACTGTATTGTACAATAGGGCTTGCATACTTAAGGCTTTGATTAACACTTGCAGTGTTTTATGTCCTGAGCCCATGGCAATATAATGACAACAGTCTCAAGGCTCCAGCATCAAGTAAAAGCTACATCTGGAACAGAAACATGCATGTTGAGAGACTCTTGAATATTTATGCAGATGCCTTTCTGCTTGGCTGCCTCATCCTTCACTTTTCGTCCGCCGATGATATCTTCTAAAGAGAATGAATCATCCTCTTTTCCGTAGACAGCCTGCTCCAAACAGACACTCACACCATCCTCCTGTCTCTTAAGGCTCTGTTGGAGCCAGGAACAAAGAGGTTGTTTTTCTCCTAGAATTGTCTGCTTTTATTCTTTTGTTTTACTTAGATGTGCAAAACATGTGCAAAACGATACACATTAACAGACGAGGCCAGGCCATTTGCAATTTCAAGGAGGCCGAGTAACAACCAATCGCAGTTTCACGTAAGCACGCATTTCAGATTTCTCTCATGAGAGCCTTTAAAATTAGTTTTTAAATTGGCATTTTAATATTTAATGACCCATCGATGTTTGCACAAGTTAGAGTTGGAAAAGAAATTAATTTTCATGTACTGTTTGCTGTGAGGAAATAAAATCTTTTTCTGCGGACTCCATTTTTCTGTCTGGCATTTTTTCCCTCCACCTTCACCTCGACCTATCTTCATCGGGCTATGGAAAAACAACCTAACAGCTAGCTGGAGCCGAGACGAGAATCTCTTCTTCCCCCATCACACTAAAACTAATGCCCCACTCCTTTTTGTCTGGATAATGAACGGTAAAGTGGTAATTAAGCACAGAACGAGAATTTGTTCCAGCAAACGCATTTGTGCAAACCAAGCAATTAAAAAATATGAATACATAACATTTAGCTTTAATATTATTTGGTGACACATTGTACCCACAGAAAAACACTTGTCAATACAAACAGAAAAACAATATTTATACTTTCGTCTTGTACGGTACTGAAAACCTATGTGGACGTGTCTTAATTGGTTTACAGTGGATTCCACCTCCAGAGCTCTCCAGACTTCGCAGGACACACAAAAGGAGGCACAACACAAAAACTAGCGAAGGCTTAAATTTTGATTGCACTAGTTAAGCAAAGAAACTGAGGCACCTTCATAAAAGCACTCGTCCCCGAGAGGTAACTTGCTCCTTTGTTAACTCGGCAACTGCCGGAGTTATTAAGTAATGTTGGAATAAACACACGCCCGGATCAGAGCCCTGAGGCCAGAGCTGGTTGGCGCTTGTTCGGCCTGTAGGAATTGGGTGCCCAGAGCAGATCTCAGCTGACACTAATGCATGCAGCACGTACAGTGAATATCTATGTATTCATGCACTGAGGCTGCACATACACATTAGGCATGTATTACAAGACCTTCTCACTGAATTGGTCCCATGAAGAATCTGTCCTGTGTCTGCTGATCTCCACTCACCTCGTTGATGGGCTCCAGCTGTCCTTTTTCACAGTGGCGGCGGAGCAGAGCCAAGGAGACACAACAGGAAAGACAGTTTAGCGAGAGGCAGGGAGCAGGGGTGGAGGGGCCGGTGCCGGACTGGATCAGAACCACAGGCTCAAACCAGTCTGGAGCCACCGGCAGCGAGGAACATGGGCGGAAACGTGCACGGGGGTCCGTCTCTCGCCCACGCCCCGCACCTCCCAGCACCCCTCCACACGACACGCAGAGCCTTGCCCACTGCTGTCGTGCCCATGCTGACCGGTCCTGCTGGCTGTGCCCACATGTGACACCGTACACCTCACCTTTCGGGCAGGAATACCAGTGAGAGCCGATACTGCAGCAGGATCCGTTTCCTTGCCAAGCAGTTTCTCTTTCAATTTCCTCCTGCTTTTCAAGCCTTGTCTTCTAGATCAGCGCCGATTGTCACATCAACCCTTCAGTCCAAATCATTATGATGTAAAGCATGATACTCAATTTACCATGAAACTCCTTTTGAAAGCACATTTAAATACAAACTGAAAGTCTTAAGGTGCTCTAAAATGTGATTTTCTTGGGCTTCTGTATAAAAAATAATACCTTTTATATTTAGGACAGGTGCCGCAGCAGTTCTACCTGCCGAGTGTATGTAAAGTTAAGTGGCTACAGTTCTCATATTAGCTCGCACTATAATGTATTTATTTAGGCTGTAACATTTTCACTATCCCTAGCAGATGAAGAGCTACATGTGGCAGTGTTTTATTTTCCTGTGTCCCTGTGTCTCCTGTCTCTCTCTCATCTCCCTCCCCATTCCCCCCCCCCCCCCCCACAAGTCTGGGCTCACAGCACACGGCCTCCACATCGCATCGCCCCGGCCCGATGTTGTCTTTACAATTAGCTGTAGCAGTAACCACGGTAACCACAGTAACACCAGCTGGAACGTTGACACCCCCCCCCCCCCTACTGCTCTATCAGGGCTGATAAAACAAGGGGTCAGAGTGACAGAAACAGGCTCCGTCAGAGATCGGCCAGGGCCGCCTGGTCGGGCAGCACAGCCGCTCACTGAGCCAGGCACGACACAACAGCCATAAAACAGCATCAGACAGGGCAGACAGCTCCTGTCCCCCTTTCTAACCAGCCAAGCAGACGGAGGAGATGGATTCACAGAAATGAAGAAGGGGTGAACATTTAAAAAGCACGCTGCCTTAAATTCACCACACAGACTGGGGCGCGCACACTCACGCACACACACACAAAACAACCTTGTACACAACGGAAAAATGGAGAGGCCCTGCAGTGCTTCTGTCAGCGGGAAACGGATGTTTTCCTGCACTTGGAAAACAACTCAAGCCCACAATGCTGCAACCTGTTGGATATTCCCCGAGTCACGGCGCCGCGCCGCAGATCTTCTTGGTGTTGCCTCTGCTGTACTGTATGATATTGATTACAGCTGTGCTGAGATGGGGGAGATAATGACCAGGATGGAGACGCTGACATGCATGCAGAAACGAACCTCGATCATAACAGAGCAATTAAAAATCACCCATCGCAAAGAGGCAGCAGCAAAACAAACAACAGCAAGCAGGCAGATCAATTCCTCAGCAAACACGACGGAGCTCCCTCTGCTTTTCACTCAGGAGCATCAGCACACTAACGACAACAGGCAGGACTGTAGCAGTGTCGCCCCTCCTGTGGGCTTGTTTTGCTACCAAACCGCATTTGGAATCAGACCTGCGAAAGGGGAAGCGGACTGGGAAGGGAGGAGAGTTTTTTTTCAAACCCTGCTGAAAAACAGCGCCTTTTGGGGGGCGAGAGCAGTACGGAAACAGACACGGCAGGTGAGGAAAGGCTGGGTTAAAGGGAAATAGCCCCAGCGCCAGCCAGATGGAGCCAGGTGACACTGAGGCGCCGGCGTGTGGTGGTCCAGACCTACCTGGATGTACGACATCGTCGCTTCAGTCGCTCCCCGTCACCCCAGAGCCTGTCCAGGACACCATGCTGCTCCTCTGCTCCCTACCTTGTCCTCAGAAAGAGAGGGAAAATAAAGCACCAACAACAGCAAGCGCCCGTCGCGACTCGTGAGAGTGATTTATCTCTCCTCAGCCCGGGAGCACCTCTCCATCCTTACACAATCCATTCCAAGAGTGACAAGCCCCCCCCCCCCCAACACACACACACCTCCTCTACCCCCCCCCCCCCCCCTTTCCCTTTCTCTCTCTCTCCCTCCCCCTCCTCTCTCCTCCATCCCCATCCCCACCCACAAGCCTCTCTCTCTCTCTCCCCGGCTCCGGCTCCTGCCTGCTCCAGCCTTGCCCAGTCCTCGCAACTGAAGCACTTTCTCCAGCACTGCGCTCACAAGCAAATCCTTCCCCCCCGCCTGACCCTTGTTCTGCCATATTTGCTTTATGATTCATTCAAGTTGCTGGAACACAAGCAATGTTGAAAACACGCAGGCCTTATTACATGGTTTTATTTAACACCAGGCATTTTGACCCAGTCTCAGCTGTGACCTTTCAGCTGCTTTTTTCCTTGACCAGGAGTTGGGGTTCCTTCATTCGTTGCCTGCCTGAGTGACAGAGCACCCTAATATCCTGTGTGCCACCGTGAGTCTGGACTGGGGTTCGCTCTGCTGGCTTCCCGAGCTGACTGTAGGTGCGGGGGGGTGGGGTGCCGGTGGTGCAGAAATGGGGTGCACGCTTGCTCGTTTGCTAAGGGGCTGTAAGTTGGACTGCTCGGTCCTCGCCGCGGGGGCCAAAAGTTCGTTGTCATGGAAACTATTTCCCCCGAGCCGTCCCGGTGCTGATCGCTACCGAGAGGGGCTGACCGACCTAAACCCCGGCATGCAGAAGTTTTTTAAAAAAAGTCGTAACGGCGATGCTAACATTTAATTACCAGCACTTCATGTCACTTTACACTTTTGCATACCCCACAACGCTAAGGTTTTGTTATACCAACGAATTAGTGCATTGATTGATCAATCAGTCGTATCGATTAATACTCACCCGTCAGGACAGATCGCGTACATTTTTTTCCAAATCCGCCTGCTTACCAGCTACGCCTATACCACCAGACTAAACAACCAACCACCATTCACATCATTTGCAGCGCTCCAGAAATCAACAGCATGAACAGAATGCCGATTATAAAATAAACTTGGAATGTGCGTTGTGCATAGCATTTGTACATATATAAGTCTCATACCGTACCCTAATTGCAAGTAAATACAAGAATATATTTTTTTACTGGAAAGCATACAAGACGTTAAAGTACCCTTAAACGACAATTCTCTAATCCGCTGAAAAAACAACAGGCTGCTTTCAGAAATAAATGGAGCCTTCAGACGGAGCAGTCCTACAGCGACTCCTGGTGTAAATACGAGGCATGGTTAATAAAAATCGAATCGGGCTGTGGATGAGGATGAATTTTAAACCATGCATCCTTTTAAATGGCACAAAACCCCACACTGACTTAGCAGGGATTAAAAAAAAACCCAACATTTAATGACCGGAGTGTAATTTGTCTTACTTTTGAACAAAGTTGCAGTAAATGCTCTTCGGTTTCTAAGAACCCATGGAGCGTGTTTGGCTTCTGGAGCTCACTGAACCGGGGTTCACTTCCTGCAGTTTTTTTTATGAAAACCAGCTTCACCAACATGGTTGGGCACCTTGTTCCAGACCCCCACAACCCTTGGTGTAAAACAGTGCCCCTCGTTCTCAATTTTAAATGCGCTTGGCCATAATGAAGCTCATTTAACAGATGTTCTACTAGTCCCCAAGAAACAAACAATAAGAAAACAACAGCGTTTCAATGCAATTTTGTTACTTCTTATCAGTTGAACAAACTTTGCATGCAGAAATCACATGTACAGGTGACTCCTTTTTCACCCCATTGCCCCTCTTCCTCAAGCGGTTCCTGTGTAGAGAGACACAACAAGGGAGACACGACATGACAACGAACATGCCGAGCTCTCCAACAGCGTCACAGACAACTGTCCATCACCTTCCTGCCCCTTCAGAGCTGCCTGACTGGACACTCAGTCCACTTTCCCCTCAGTGCAGTGATGTCAGTCCAGTCAAGTGAAGACTTCCCAGTGCAGTGATGTCAGTCCAGTCAAGTGAAGACTTTCCAGTAATGTCCAGTAATGGACAGACCTTCCAGTAATGCAGTAATGTCAGTCCAGGCTAGTGAAGACTTTCCAGTGCAGTAATGTCAGTCCAGTCAAGGAAGACCCATGCATGACTGGGCACTCTTGGTCCTGCTGGGCCAGTGCATTTGCAGGTTTTCATTCCAGCTCATCTCTTAACAGCCTAAATCAGCTCAATACTGGCTCATTACTGGACCATTCTACCAACTGCTCCCAGCTCTTAAGATGCTGCTGCTTTAGAGAGACCTGGAAAACGTGCAGACAAACCAGTCCTCCAGGACCAGGACTGTCCACCCCTTGTGTAGCGCACAATGACTGTCCAGATCTGTGTGGTAATTACAGTCCAATCCAGTAATCCAGTCCAGTGTATTTAAGACTGTCCAATCTAGTAATGACCATATGCTCCATTAATGACAGTCCGGTCAAGTCAGTCTAGTGCATAATGATAGTGCAGTTCAATGTGGTAATTGCAAGCCAATCCAGTAATGACAGTACAGTTCAGTAATGATAGTCTAGTCAACACAGTCTAGTGTGTACTGACAGTCCACTTCAGTGTGGTAATTTCAGTCCAATCCAGTAATACAGTGCATTGCATTCAAGATCTAGTGACATCTACAGTCCATTAATGACAATCCAGTCAAGAGAGTCTAGTGCATAATGACAGTCCAGTCTAGTTCAGTTCAGTAATAGCAGTCCAATCACGAGTTCCTACAGAAGGGCACTGCCACAGCTTCCTGGGTGTAGCCCAGCTGAGTTAACCTCAGAGAACTCATGGGCTTGCCACCACAGCTAGTGCCCGTCTGTGCTCATACATGGAAGGAGATGTAGAAATCCCCAGAGCACATTGCACAGTGCTTGTCATTGTGTAATGCTTTTAACACGTACTCAAAAAGCAAACTTTGCAATACTGCCCCCAAGCAAAATTCTGTAAATTAAGACAAAGGGGATGTGGCTTTTGGAATGCATTTATTATGGGCTTTTTTAAATGTGCAATGCTCCTATACATACATATATATGCATTATTAAACAGAAAGTGCACAGACATTTTTTTTCAACAGCTGGCAAAACAAAATGTAAAACCCAGTCTAGACTGGAATGCACAAAACAGACACAATAACACTGTCCTGAAAACAGCTTCTGTCAAATCCTTCACAAAACTGGACTTAGCTGCAGTCGAGACAGCTGGGCTTTGACATTATGAGGACTTACAGGCACAGAGGACTGGATCCTGCTGGGCCTCTTGAACCCAGCACCTGCTTGAGGAAGACAACATGCAGCCAGTTAAATAAAACATTTGCTCAATGAAGCCATCAGTAACACAAGGTGGGACAGAGAGCACTGCACCTCTACAGAAGTGGATTCCAGCCTGCTGTGACTGAGGCATAACTGCTTCTGCTGCTTTTGGTATATGTTTGTGTTGCCACCCTGCACTTACAATCATAAAAAATAATAAATTAAAAAAATAAATAAACATAACATGTAGCAGAACCCTTGTAAGTCCCATCTCTATCACGTAGACAAATAAAAAAAGAAATAAAACATTTTTTAATATAAAAATAAGAGTGAACCCAGACATGAGAATCCTTCAGTCAGAATGTTTCCTTGTTTATTTTTCAAGTCTTTGATCGCCATGTGGCCAGTGACGCTCTCGTGATGTGGCACATAATGGGCAGACCACTGCAGCCAGGCACATTAACACTGCTCGTGTTACACAAGCTGCTTAGTCCTTAGCTAGACTAGAATTCTGCAGCATTCGCCATAATTTGGTAATCATCTTTACATTTGCATTGCAATCTCTCGAATGTACCATGTGCCTCCATAGAAGAGCGCTAAGAAATGCTTCTTTGTACAGTATATAAACACCTATAGATTTCTCTCGGCTCTGATATTTGTGTAACGCAACTTTCAGAAAGAATGTATTAGTATTGGCGAGTCTCATTTGAAGTCTGGCTTAGCTACAGATCATGAATGTGTTTGCATTTTTCTCTTTAGGTTTCTTACATGCTGGTGGAGGGAAATGCCAGACCCAAGGGGGAACTAAGTATTGTTGCTATTGCTGGAAAGGAATTAGAATATAAGGACACAAAAAGAAGGTTACAGATGACAAGAGGCAATTTGGCTGATCTAATCAGTCCAAGGATCCTGAAAGAAGCCAAGGTAATAGCTTCAACCACACGGCTGGGTAGTTCGTTCTGAAGACAGGCTGGCTGCACTTGATTTTAAATACGCAATGAGCTGCTCTGTGCACTGCTTACACATACTATAGTTTCTACTGGTGTGGAAACGTTTTAAGGAAAAGGACATTTCTAGAGAGGAATGAGTCATAATCTTTTTACAGAAATGAGCTAGGTCAAGCAACAATGCGTTATAGAACGATTGTCTATTTTCTGTCTCAAATTCTGAATTAAGATTCAAAATCCATGCTGCTCCATCAGTGTGTGTTGTGCAGGACCCCCACACTGCAACATTTGCTACTGGGGAATTTCCAGGACTGTCTTGAAAACAGAGTTCCTGTTTGTGGGCCTCAGTCCTAAACATTTTAACCCTTTGTCTGCTCAAGCAGTAGCTTTAGACATGTTCACCAAAAGAGGCCAGTGTCTTGTATGGGAGAATAAGGACGCCATATTTTCTCAGTGTTCAGTGAAGATTTAGCTAAAGGAACCTGCAGTTAATATGTTTTTTGTCCTAAATTCTGGAACAACTGAATGGAATTAACTGAAATTCCAGCCCAGTCAGTTTTGCTCCTAGGAGCATTTTGCTGTTTATTAGCCTTCTGTGGATAATCCCTGGAGGCATGGGTTCAAATCCCATTCAGGTCAGAGGTCAGATGCCAGAGGTCAGAAGAGTTTGGTTACTGTGGTCATCCCATTTGCCCCATGTGGCCAACTTTCCTCCAGGTGGCTCTTCTTACCAAAGCTTAACTGAAACACATGGGACTTCAGCTGCTATTTCTTCACTGTAAAGGAACTTCAGATTAAATGCACATGAACCACACCAGACTGAGCCTTACAGCTGATACTCAAGGAAAGTGCAAATGCACAGCTTATAGTACTGAACAGAAAATGTGTTTGTCCCTCTCTTAGAAAGCTTTATCACAGCATTAGAATGCCTGTTTCAGTTGAAGTCTGAAGTTGCACCCAGATACAGGCCTATGAATTACTTGCACAACGTGACTCACTGGAAATGGTTGATCTGCTATTAACTCCTTGAAGGCAGAAGGGAAAACAGCACAATCATGAAGCTGAGGGACCATCAAGGAGAACTTCAGACACAACAGAAGAAGCTCGCTCATCTTGTGGAATTGCTCTCTCTCTGGCCAGCCATCAGCCAGACTCCCACAATGGGCCACTTGATGCTGACAGTGGGAGGAGAGACTGATATTGGTCTTGAGAGCCTTTTTGCTGTCAGCGCATAACCGGGTGATTCGGTGATTCATACCAGCAAACTAGAATACAGAATGACTATTCATTATTTTAAAACTATGGTTGCTGAAGGCACAGAGCATGACTTTCTGTTTCAGATACTCGTTTAAATATACCTCTTATAATGCTAACTGCTACTATCATAGACATGATTATCTGTTAACTTTTCTCCATTGCTCGTCAGAAGAGAGCCAGTGGCAAACTTCAGGTTAATTTGAAAGTGTCATTTTTTAAAACGTCAGCACTCCAAGTTCCTCAGCCTGCTTCCTTTTCGCTAATCTGCAAGACCAACTACAGAGTGCACTAAAAAAACAGCACTACTGAAGGCATCTGGACAAAACAATTCCGAGTTTCTCAAGCACAGGCGTGGATCATGTCTTTTGGATTTAAAAGCTTTGAAATCTGTCATCAGGGCATAACGGCTTATTCAAGTACATTCTGACCAGCTCAGAAGCAAGGCTAGACCTGAGTTATCACGTACTGTATATTAACCCATTCACTTGCACAGCAGCCTCTGTTATGATAACTGATGCAAAATGAATGCCATTCCAGTCCGCAGTGGTTGAATTAGCTCTTTAACCAGAAGCAATTAAACAAAAGTTCTGCCATTTTTTTTTTGTGGCTGCTCTGCACAGGAGCTGCTTGACTGATGCAAAGATTTTATCCAGATCCCCTGCAGTATAAGCTAAAGCACGACCTCAGAGAGAAAGTATCGTCCCCGTCGTGACGACCGCAAAGGTGTGTGCCTGCAGGTTGCTGCGCAGTGACCAGACCTTCGGCTCGCTCTGATCACACGCAGCAGCTGGCTGCACGAGCTTTCTCCCGTTCTCTCTACAGGATCGTTAGGACAACATGTCACTGAGTCAGTAAAAAGTGTAAAATGATTTCTTCCCGGCAAATCAATAATATTGTGCGATGTTCACTAATTGCTGCGGAGATTTAACACATAATAGCATTTAGAAAGGCATCAATTTGTCTTGAGTGTGCAAGTATCCAAGGCCATGCAGTCATCCTGTATGATGCACTAGGAAAAACGATTCAAATGCTTGGCGATAGTTCTTACTTCCGAACATGCACATACATCTTGCATAACCATGAGACAGTATGTCAATGCCGCACTGCTATAGTCACGCAGTCGGATGAAAACAGGTATGAAATGCTCGTTGCTACACAAGGACGGCTCAGCTATGCCACTTGTGTTCTGTGGTACTGGGAGGGTACGAGACAGATTCATGCCCCTGACTCAGTCACACTGCAGTGATCGATGTGATTTTAAAGACGGGGATGATGAGCACACTTCTCCCCACTGAAGTGTCAGATTGCAGTGACAGCCAGAAGAGCAGGCAACTGCAATGTCTCAAGGCACCTTGCTGACTCATCCAGACATCTGTCTCAAGCCCACTCCCAGATAAACCCAGATAAAATGCCCACGTGGTCAGGCCTGTTCACAGAGATCTGGCCAATGAAGCTCCTGTACTGGCGTTTGTTTGTTTTTTTGGTGAGCAAATCCATTTTTAGAAAACTAAATTCCACTGGTATCAACTACTTCCCAGACAACTGCTAAGAAGAATTCCTACACAAAATTTCCACTTCCCACCTCCAGGGCTCGAATTCTGACTCAGACGCATCGGTGCTCTATGGCCTGACTCTGTAACTGCCGTCCCTGTTCAGGCAGAGCCCAGTCACCCCGGCTCTGACATGAGTCACGCTGACATTAGCAAGCTGCGGAAACATTTACTTCTGGGCCTTCGTCCTCGGATACAGTAACATCTCTCACTGTGTGAGGGGTGTGAAGCAGAGGCCTTTTTGCTTCCTGCGGTTTTACAGGTGAGAGACATCAGTGTTCAGAGGTCCTCCAGATGATCACAGTCTGTGAATGGTATTTGCATGGACTCCATGTGATAGCAGTCTATCCTTCCACCACTATTCTATTTTCATGCCACCTGACTCAGATACAGCATTCAGAGCCATGCAGCATGTTTCTGCATTTCTGCCCTTAAGAGGTTTTTTAGTGCAAAGAATTTCTTGAGTCACCAGGGCAGCTCTCCTTGCAAACTGACCGCAGTGTGAGTGTTCTTGCTCATGTCTCAAGATTGCACTTCCTATTACAGTGAACTGCATGTAGATCCTGACAAGGAACTTTTGAAATACTCAGTCTTTTGTGTACCATTTTCACTGGATCACGTCCTGTGTCTCTGTTGTAACACAGTGAAAAATAAGCTACCTGCAGTACAATTACCAGCATGTATTGCTGCTGTTGAATTCTATCTGTAATGTACAAGTTTCCTTTTCAATTCCCCTGTGCTACAGCATGCACACCCAGTCTTACACACGGATCAGGTTATTTTCAAAGCCCTTTGGTTTTGATCATAATTTGCTCAGACTATTTTGAGGTTAAGAAAACAGTTTAAGTAACAAATCAGCACCAAAAACGATCAGTCTCGTACCAGATTTCCCAAGTCGCTTCTATTTTCCTACAAAAGCCCATTTTTGATTCCAGTCGCCCTGGAAATCAAGACACTGGACAGGATGAATATTCTCCAGTGAGAAAACTGTTGGCAGAGATGGAAGTTGGTGAAATCTGAAATAACAGCAGAGGTTACAGAGGTGTTCCTGGCTCTCAGGCATTTCAAACAGAGTGCAGCTCCTCCATAATATTAGACTGGCACAGACCCGGTGGGCACCAGCAGGCTCTGACCCGCAGAGTCCGGGTCAAAAGAGTCAGGTTGCAGCCACGAGCTGGTGATCCCAGGGGTGATTTCTGTGGTGCAGGTGTGGGGTTGGTCAATGAAACTCCCATTGCAGAGCAACTGTAGACATTTCAGATACATAGCCCTTGTCTAAAATTTACTGATGAATCCGTATCAGCAAAAAATTATGAATATTGCTGCTTAGGTCAATTTGCTCAAGTAGAAGAAACAAGCATATAAAATCCCGCACCAGGCACCGGCATAACTGCAACACCCTACATCGCATAAAACCTGAACCGGCTGCCATTTCCTATGCAATGGGAATCTTAGTCTCATCCCTGCAGTACATTCAGCCCCCCGAAACAGAAAAGTGAAGCTTTCTTGATCTTCTGCCCCTGCCATATCCCACATCAGCAGTATTTCTCTAGGCTAGATAACCTCTGCAGAAACACATCCCGCTTCAAGAGCAGCTGGAGAATCAAAGTGAGCCTGTTGCACGGCCTCGGGTTCGAGACATCCCTTCTTAAGCCAGTCGGGGGGGCTACTCCGCCTCCAGGTGCTTACAGTGCATACCTCTGCCAGGGACGTCCCGCTGAGGCCGGCCCAGGCGGATAAGCCGGTGAAGGTGGGTCCAGGAGTAGGCCAGCCGAGCCGCCACCAGCTCCAGGACAGCTGGGTCGAACCCGGCCAGGAGGTTGGAGGCCGGGGCGTCCTTGAAGGGCTTGGGCAGGGCAAGGGAGTCGGGCAGCAGCCCCGGGTCACCCCCCAGAAAGAGGTGCCCCAGGTGGCCCCTGTGCAGGCTCTCCCGCAGGCCGCGCAGCAGCTCCTCCATCCTGTCCAGCAGGCGGCGCTCCTCCCAGGCCTCGGGGGGGCTGGCGAGCAGCAGATGCAGCCAGGCGGTCTTCAGGGCGTAGGAGGAGAGCACAGCCCGCCACTGCGCTGCGCCCTGGCTGTCGAGCGCCTGGCCGCTCAGGTCCCGCACCGCCTTGAGGATCTGGAGGCACTTCAGGTGGCAGGAGCCGGCCGGCACCCTGGCCTTCAGCCAGCCCAGCAGCCGCTGCTCCTGCCTGGGGAAGTACGGCGTCCACAGGGCCTCCTGCCGGGAGCCCTGCGCCGCGGCCACCAGGTAGGCGCCCTCGCCCAGCGGCAGGGCGGGGATGAGGCGCACGCCCATGGAGATGTGGCAGCAGACGTAGTCGGAGCGCGGGGTGAGGCGCAGCAGCACGCGGTCCTCGCTCAGCGACAGGCCGAGGGAGCAGCGCTGCTCGAAGGGGTAGCGGACAGCGCCCAGGCAGCGCTGCACCGTGGGGTAGAACCAGCGCAGGACGGGCGCCGGGCCCAGCTGACTGGCGTCTCCTCCCGCGGCCGGGCTCAGGAGGCTCTCGGCGAAGACGCGGTGCCGCCGCAGCCATTCCGACTTCCTGGGGGTCTCCAGGCTGCAGAGAGGGGGGCCCCCCTCCTTCCCCGGGCAGCTGCGAGGCTCCAGCTTCAGCCCCCGGGGGAGCCGCAGGGGCACCAGGATGTCGAAGCAGTCGGGGCGCCCCACCTTGTGCTCCTCGTAGGCGCTGCCGATCTGGATGAAGTCGCCGCGGAACGCCAGCGTGGACTCCGGCGGGAGCTCGGCGCGGCCCGCCCTCACCAGCTCGCTCACCAGCTTGGCCACATGGGCCTTGCTGTGGCCCAGGACGTGGGGGGACAGGCGCACCTGCCGCTCGTAATAGCTCTCCAGCAGCTCCCTCCTGGAAGGGCCGGCCCTGGGGGTCACGTCGGGGGGCTCTCTGCACCCCCTTCTTCTCTGGCCCTGGTAGGACGAGCAGTACCTGATGAAGAAGTAGCACAGGGAGAAGGCCAGGACGAATTTGAGCAGCGAGAGGACCCCAAGAGCTCTGTCGGGGCAGCCCTCGGGCCCCGGGTCCGGGCCTCTGCGCAGGGCCTGGTGTATGAGCAGCAGGGCTATGAGGACACAGGAGACCAGCAGCCAGAAGACCCTGAGGTTCAGAGTGTAGACCGTCATGCTGGCCAGAGCAGACAGCAGACGGGCAGACAGTGACAGGCAACGTGGGACTATCCCATGGTGACACAGCTCCACGCAGCCCAGACGCCCTGCTCGTTGCTCCCTGCCGAACAGATAGAAGAGAACAGCTCCCCCAGCCTTCCGTCGCCTCTCAGAAAGAGCTGTACTGGAAGCCCTGAAGTTCCTGTTTTGTAGTCGTGGCTCTGAAAGTGATTCTGATGAGCCTCTTGATCCAGAGAGTTTTTCAAAAGTCCCCCCACCTCCGCCTCCAACTTTGTCAGGAAAGCGCAGAGTCCCGGGTGTTTAGTTTCTGTCTCTGAGCTCAGAGGAAATACCAAACTCTTAACGAAGAATTTCAGTTTAAAAAAAACAGAGCGAGAGAGAGAGAGGGAAGCTGTGAACCTCCAGTGCAGGCACACTCCCACCCGCCCTCTTCTCTTAAAGAGACAGCGTCCCGCGTTCATGTCCTGGAAGAGGGATTCACAGCCCAGTCGCTCATTCCTCTCACACTGTCACCATCAGGGCTAAACAAAAGTTAGTGTGGATTTTAGGGGGAAAAAAAAACAGAGGAATTCTTGAAATAGGACGCGATTAAAGAACGTTAATGAGAAAAACATTTGAACCAAAAATAAAGTTTTTTAGGGAGTTGAAAAATTGTAGCTGTTGTATCATTTTTGTGTATGGCTCAAATATGAATTTCAACTTGCTAAAAATACAGAGGACAGTGAATTGCGATTCACTCCCGTTCCATTAAGTCACATATGCAATTTACCTGCCATTTGTGCACCTGTCTCTCTCTCTCTCAGCTCGTGTTCCTCTTTCTGCAGAGGCATGTAGTCTGAGGTCACATTGGTCAGTCAGACAGACATCGGTCAGGCACAGGAGAAGAGCAGGAGCAGGGAATTGAGGAAAGGGAGGGACTGCTTCTCAGTGCAGGCTCTGTGAAGTGTCACTGTAGTAAAGGCAAGGCTCACAAGGACTCAAAAAAGAGCCTGTTTAGAAGTCAGCCGCTCCCCTCTGACCGAGGTATTGCAGAGTATTTGCGAGAGCTTGCAGACGGTCTGTTGACTGTTTCTGTTGACCCCTGACCTACCCTCATTGACATTTACAAGATTCCCTCCCCCAGCCACTAGACAGGGCAGCTCTGGCAGCTCAGTAGCACACTGTAAGAACAGTTACACACCAGGGGAGGTCATTTGGCTCGTCTAGCTTGTTTGACAGCTAATTCCTAAGTGATCTCAGGATCTCAACCAGGCAGTTCTAGAAGGAAGACAGAGCATTCGGGTACAAAAACGTGACTAGGTAACTTGTTCCACACTTCCACAACCTTTTACATAAAGATTTACCTGCTCTCCTCAGTTCTTAGCAGAAGACCAGATCACAGCGTTGTGTAATGCCAACCCAGAACACAGAAAAATGCCAACCAGCATTCTCAGGTTCAAAGCCCAGCAGCATTGCCACACAGCTACTGGAAACTGACAACTTTCTCTCCTGCAGAATGAGTGGACAGGCCTGCAGGAGCTACCAACCTGCTGCTCTGCATTGCAGTGAGTTGGAAATAACCAAAGAGCTGGATACAGCGAAACCTTGCTGTGGAGAGGACAGGAGGCTGAGCAGGAGTTCAGGTTGAGCACTCCTAGCACAAACACCGATCACAGAACTGACGCCTTGTAGAAGTTGCCTTGCCGAACTCTTGCCGCCTAAAAGCCTCTGGCAGCCTCACTGAAAAAGGGCTTCAGCCAGAAATCTGTCTTCGCTGACATCACTTCTTTGCAATCCTGCTGCCAGACATCCACTCACACCCCCGATGTCACACTGGAGCTCACAGCGGCAGCAGCTCCTGGCTGGAATCTCAGGCTGTCCCTGGACCGCCACCGACACCATGGACTGGCAAGACAGAGGGAAACACTCCAGCAGCTCCGCATGTCTCCCTCAGATGATGTCACCTGTGCACACGGTGCTCTGGGAGGAAGTGTATTTATACCTAGCGAGCAGGAAGAAAGGAAGAGCTGGTCCTGGTCTCGCACAGGAAGTAGCAGGGCCCCTATTGTGACTGTGTTCAGGCTTGTGGTGCGGCCCTGTGATTTTCCTGGCCCACATTGTTTTACTCGCTGCACTCCTCCACTCCAGAGAGCTCTGCCTTTGTTTAAAGCTTATTGAAGCTGTCAGGACATTTTAAGCTTGTTGTAATCATCACACTGACATATCGCTTCTATTTTCTCCTTCTTTAAAATAACAATTCATCAGAGTTTCTAAATTGGCAGAACCTTGTTTACAATGAGGTCTTCTTCCATGTGACCTTTTTTTTACTCTAGAAAATGTCTCTGTGACTTCTGCACCATGGAGGACTACAGGGGTTTTTTGCAGTCAAAACCAAAAAGGCGCCGTAGTTTTGCTCGTTATGGAAAGGAGCCTCTTTAGATGCAGCTGCATCTGGAATTGTGGGAGTTTGGTCAAGAGGGTGACGTGATACATCAGACTTCTCCGCCAGGTAAGGGACAGACAGGAAAGGAGACAGGAGGGAGAGAGAGAGAACAGAGTGAGAAACGTAGGAGCAAGGGACAGAGAGAAGAGAGGGAAAGGGAAGGTCACAGAAGGAGACAGGGAGAGAAAATGGCAGACATACAGTACAGGCAAAGGAGGGAGGGCATTGCAAGAGGGAGGAAGCCTGCCAACAGAAAGCAAGTTCAAATTTTTTTCCTAACAGTCCCACAATCAACGGTCCAGACAGAAAGGATGATGTAACCAGTAGTTTAGCGAGGGGAGGGGACAGGAAGTGTGTGTGTGTGTGTGTTTGTGTACGTTTCTGAACTCCTTGTACTTCTGTACCCTGATTGCAGCGTGAGAAGCATGATGTCGACTCTTTGCTTAAGCTGTCGAAGTGAGTTTGTTTCTCAAATGATAATTTTCTAGAACCGTTAAGTCTGTGGCACCACACGATATAACGGGGATCCGTGGTCGCCTGGATAAGAAGAAAAGCTGCCTCATCTCTGGGTGTGTTTGTGTGAGGAGCTTATGGGCTTATGACTTGCACTAGTTTTGACTTGGTCTTCTTTGCTTATACTTTATCTCACTGTGCCACACCTCTAGCTGATTTACCATGTGTTTACGAAGATTTCACTGTGATTTAGCGCTCTGCACTGTCAGCTCGCCATGGTACGCCACGGTAAGCACTTCTATGGTCTAAAATATAATGCAGGTATCACTTAGTGCCAAGCACATCAGCAAAACATTACCCTGAACTGTGCAGTAACCTCTCAGAGCTTCTGCCACTGTGATGTCCTTAAAGAGCTCTGACAGAGCAGCCTCTTGCTGTGTGCCTGCAGTTCCAGGGGAAACCGCGGCTCTAAGCTCTGTGTGACCACTGAACAGCATTTTCTGCATTGGCGGAGTGGTGACACTGTGGCTCGGGATCTGCGCCTGCGGCTGGAAGGCTGCCGGTCAATATCCCGGGGCCGGCAGAGGAATCCTACTCCGTTGGGCCCCTGAGCAAGGCCCTTACCCCCTAACCCCAACTATAAATGGCTGACCCTGCACTCTGTCCCCCAGCTTCTCTCCCTGTCTGTGAGCTGGGGTATGCAAAAAGACAGATTCCTAATACAAGAAATTGTATAGGCCTAATAAAGTGACCTTATCACAGGTGGAGATAAGCTCTTCGTCTGTGTAATGTGCTGCCTGCTGACAGGTGAGTGGGAGTGTGACAGAGCATGAGTTACAGCTATTTCCTAAGAACCTGAAGGAGTGCAGCACTGAAAGCCTTCCCTGGCGAAAGCCTGTTACAATGCTAGAATTGACTGCTTGTCTTCTGACTCACACTCAGAACTTCTCCAGCAGTTTATTTGACAGCCAGAGTCACTCAAAGTCCCGGCAAAGACAGCGCCTATGTGCAAAATGTGCCATGTCTCAATGCATGTGTTCTTGAACACGTAAAGTGCTTGTTCTGTTGCTTGTTCATATTTTATCGGCAGTCCAGGCTGGTGTGGCCCTTGGGAAGACAGGACAGGGCTAACCTCTGACCTCTGATCCCCTCAGAGCGTCAGGCCATGGGAAAATGAATTTCTGTTCAACACAGCCTGGACCCAGGAAGGGAAGACAAGGCAGCAGGGTCCTATAACCCTGGGTATTTTACTCCACTTGCACACTGAAATCTGATGTACTGTAATACTGGAGCCTGATAGCCGAGAAGCCCGATTGCTGAACTTGCAAAGAAAACACTTATTACTTTACTGCATTTCGTTGGCAGGTGCGTGGGTTGAGGAACAACTGAAAAAGCACCCTTTCGGTTGCATGTTTTGGTTTCTATTAAACCATTAATTTTAAAATAAGCACGGCAAGGCTTATTTAAAAAAATGAAACGATATTTCATATTTCACGTGTCACTTCTGACGGGTGCATAATGTGAAGCAACGTATATTAACATTTTTTTTCTAAAACAAAATGAATACGCTTTCTCATGATACTAATGTCCATTTTCATTTCAGAACAAAACATTTTCTGGTTTCCCCACTTCTATAGCTTTCCTCTCATTCTCGGGCCCAAAAACAAGTTCTTATCTTATCTTAAAAACCGGAGAGCAGTTCAAAAGTTCCCTCTAGTGCCCAACACAAGAATCACAGCCAGGCAAAAGTTCAGACATCCCAACGGAGATGCTGCAAGTTCTGTTCTTCAAGTGCACAACAGGTCTCACAGCAGCTCACAAGCAGATGGTGTGCGATGTGTGTGGCGTTAATTCAAAGCATTTGTAGAGTAATGCACACTCGCGTGCTTGGGTAGGAACGCAACATGGTTTCTGGGCAGAAATGGACCGTACGTGATATCTATGCGTCAGACAACACCGTTCTAACTGGACTGCTAAGCAACAGTAGAATAAGTATAAATGCTGATGTGAAAATGCTGTGCTTCTGTGCAGGCCTAGGGAAGAGGTAGACTTCTGAATAATAAATCATTAATAATAATTCCTTACATTTATATAGCACTTTTCTGGACACTCCACTCAAAGCGCTTTACAGGTAATGGGGATCCCCTCCACCACCACCAGTGTGCAGCCCCACCTGGATGATGCGACGGCAGCCATAGTGCGCCAGTACTCTCCCCACACACCAGCTCTCAGTGGGGAGAGCAGAGTGATGAAGCCCGTTCAGAGATGGGGATTATTAGGAGACCATGACTGGTAAAGGCCAGGGGGTAATTTGGCCAGGACACCGGGGTAACACCCCTACTCTTTTCAAGAAACGCCCTGGGATTTTAATGACCACAGAGAGTCAGGACCACTGACACCTCTTCCAGCAGCAACCTTAGTTTATCCCCAGGAGGTCTCCCATCCAGGTACTGACCAGGCTCACACCTG